>NC_060270.1:24771374-25071374 GCF_021613505.1 Equus quagga | reverse complement strand
TCCTTCAGTCTCCAACACTAACGACTGTGGGAGCAGAAAGTTGAACGTCCTGGCCGTGCTCTGGCTTCAGGTGTGTCCTTTCGGTTAGAGGGAAGTTTTAAAAAGGAAGTTTCTTGTTATCTTATCTGAAAGTTACTTTAGGTCTCTGCTTCTGAGATGGGGTAAAAAAAATCAAATAAATATAATTAAGAGAGATATAATAACGCTCTTTTTCCTCTCTTGGAGAATGCAGGAAAAGAGCTTAAGTCTGTTTGGAAATCCAAGTTACCAATTTTTTGATCTAGCAATCCTATTCCTGGGAACTTATTCCAAGGACAGAGGTGAAGAGAACAAATGCTGTAGGTACAAGTGATCTGTAGCCGTATTATCTAGAGCAGCAAAAACTGGCCACAACCTAGGATATCCCCAAACAGGCTGGTTGAGCAAATTACGGCATATCAAATAGCAAAATACACCCCAGCTATCAAAATGACAGTTATGAAAATCAGTAAGATTTTAGGAAATAGTAAATAAAACATTGAACACATCATACACATATTATAATTATAAAAATAAAACACACGCATGTAAAGAAACATTAGAAGGAAACATGGAGAATTAACTGTACAACATTACGACGGGTGGACTTTTAAAATTTCCTTGTGTACTGCTGTAAAAATTATTTTAATAAATCCAACTCTATTTGCTAGAAATTCTGAGGCTCACCCTACTCCCAAATATTCCAGAAAAACAAACGTTCGGAAATCACACAGCAGGACTGGGGAGGGTTAATGTGTCTAAAAAGGGACTGTTGCCATCTGCCTATTTCTAGCTAAGAAATGGCTATTCAAATGTCAGGGGGTAAGTCTGCATTCTCAGTTAAAAATTACCCAGAAACAATATAACATCCTTTTCCACAAAACAAGTCATGTTTGAGGGAATTCAAGGGGGAAGGTTCATGACCTTCGCTTATCTTATGCAAGCTGGCACCTTTGTGTGGAGGACTGTGTGGGATGGCAGATAATGTGACAGGAGCGCCCTACTCCCCACAAACACTATCACTGTTCATAGAACATTTTACAAGAAGAGGCCTCCGGGAACACAGCAGGTTGGTCCTCATACCCAGCTCAACGTGAAGCACAGGCCTTTTTGCCTCTGGGAACCCAGGATGGGCATTATGCCATCCTTCCTGCTACTTTTCTTTCCAGCAGTCTGGAGTCAGAGCTGGCCCTGGAGACCAGGGCCACCAACATCACTTTAGGAGGGGCCAGAACTGTGTGCTTCTCATGATGAGTCACAGAGGGGGCAGCGACCACATCTTAGTCATCATCCTGTCCTAGAAAATGTCCCTCCAGCTTCGCACAGAGGAAGATCTCAATTAATGTCTGTGGGTTACTGATCCAAATGCAAAGCAGAGAGAATTAAAACAAGAACTGGGAAATCACCAGAAACACAGAAGTATCTGCAAATAGTCCTTGTTGAATTGTATCCTGGGTGGTGTTGTAAAGGTTTGTTCCCTGCCTGTGAAGGCTGGGCCCACCACCTCGGAGGATGCTGCCCACTGTAGGGCAGAGCACTAGAGAGCACAGGGAGACCCCAGAGGGATGGCTGAGCAACCACCCCCACGACAACAGAACGACACTATGAAAAGCAGATGCGAAGTACATCAAAAACTGAAACCACCACTTCAACCTCCAGAGTCCACAGGACAGCAACACCGAGAAAAGGCAAGAAAAACCCAATGGAGTGAAAGCATGGTTTGTAAGGACACTGAGTGATGGAGCACACAGCTAACACAGCCCTGAGCCTCGGGTCAGACCTGGAAGCACATCTCACCTGAGCCTCTGCTCCAGAACAATCGCGATGATCACCCTGCGATTAGAGGCTTGGTGGACATCCAAATTTCAGACACCAGTGACCCTCTGCTTGGGCAACTTGGTGTATTAGGTTTGCCCACCTTTAACAACAATCTCCCCGTCACAGCATCTCCATCCCTCAGGCTGTGTTTGCAGAATTTTAACAGCACTGGGCTTGACTGGAAGTTACTGTGATTTGGATTTTAGAGTTGAGTATAGGGAAAACAATCAACTAAAACGTAGGTTGAACGGTCAGGTACAACAAACGATCATGACGTGGAACCAGCTCAGATTCCTTTTTGAGACAAACAGTTTTTTGGGGGATCTGCCACTTCCAAAGGCAGAGCCATTACCCTTCATCAACAGGACAAGACACCAGGCAGATTCCCACTTCGAGAATTCTACACACACCCTATCCTGCCCAGAATGAAGTCAGATGTCAAGGGTTGGGGACCTCTACTCAATACAGATGGAATCTACATCAACGTGGATTCACATGGTCTAAGAGATAACGGGAGAGAGAGAGTATTACTACCCCCACCACACACAAAAACAAAATCCCATGTTTTACACATTGCTCTTTCAAGTGAGAAAGTAAAGAAGTCCCACCATCTCGTCTTGCGTGGGGTCGTTGTCAAAGATCTTCATAGGCGGAGGGAGGGGGGTGTGTGACTCTTCATCTGGCTCATCTTCACCCCAACCTTTCTTGCTCTTCTAGAACAAAAGAGCAGCATTAGTCACTGTTTCATGTAGTTAAAGATGCCAATGGTTCAGGACTTGGGAATTTTTAAAAAAGCAACATATAAGATACCCTCCTCTCAACATTCCTGTTTTTCAGCTTCAGTGTCCTCCTCTGTGGAATGGGGACACCTGCTATCTCAGAGGACAGTGAGGACCAAATGGGGGAAAACACACACATATAAGAAACATCTACCTCATTGATTAGCCGGCAAGAGAGAAAACTGAAACAGCAGTCAGAGAGAACCTAACTTTTAAAGTTTTTGAAGGACTATTAAATCACAGTCTAAGGATCACCAGGCTCTACTGCCATTTTCAGAGGGAGAAATGGCCGACAGCATAAAATCACAGAGGGAGTCTCGTTACACATCAGGAAGAATTCCTTAGTCGTGTCAGTGACTAGAGTAGGTTAGTTTGCCAAATAAAACAGTTATCTCATTTCCCCAACTAAAACCTACCCACGATCTTTTGAACACAGAATCTCAGCTTGGGAAGGGATTCCAGAGGTCATTGTCCAGCCTGACCTCTCAGCTAACACAGATCTCTCCCACTGTTAAGTGACGATCTCCCAAACTTTCCGGTATGGCTGTTCATTCGTTCTCACGAAGGCCCATTTCATCACTGGTTGACCTCCCATTAAAGTCCCTCTTTGAGCTGAGACCTTGTCTACTGTGCAAACCTTCACCTGTTAATCACAATTCTCCCCTCTGGAGTAACCTGGAATCGTCTACTCCCTTTTACATGTGGCTCTGCTCGAAATACTTGAAAACAGCTATAATCTCCCAGCACAGTCTTCTGGTTTCCAAGTGAAATGGTCTCCATTCTTTCATTCTTATTCTAAAAATGCCAAGCTGGTTTGATGTACCCTTTAGCAGAGGCAGGGGACGAGGTGACCAATGGCTCTCCTTGGGCCCAGGCCTCCATCTCCAAATCTGGCAAAATAGGGTCTGTCTGCTGGACAGTCTAGCTGCTATTCAGTCTTAGAACTGGTCACACACCAAATTAACAAGGTCTTGAGAATACAAAAATCTCAGCTCACTTAGGCCCAAGAAGACAAACTACTGAGGTCTAGAAATGGGCCAGTTTACAGCACCCGGGGAAGGATGCCTCACAAGTCTCCAGGAAGGATGTATGTCAGAAGCCCTTTCAATGGAAGACTCCAGGGCCTCACGTAAGTACCTCATCAGCACTGTCTCCTTGAGGGGTCGTCTCATCTCCAGGCTTGGGAGATCCCAGGTCAAAGCTCTTCCGACCATCTCGTACTTTCTTCTGCTTCTTGATGTTGCCGTCTGCCTTCCCGCTGTTGAGCCGGCGCACGGGACTCGTTAGCCACTTCTTAAGGGTGTTTGTGGAGCGTTTGGGACCGGGGGAACTGTGGAGGGAGTTCAGGGAGGGCTGGGTCTGCAGGTTGGCCACTGACTCGGACTTGCCTCCGTTTTCACTGGAGGAATGAGAGTATGCATCTGAGGAGAAAGAACAGACAGACGTGGCCGTGTCAGAGGCAGTTAAGGCAGGCTGCCAGCCTGGGAGCAAGCTCCATCCTCAGGAAGCCAGGACGCAAGGCAGAATGTCAAGGCCAGTTGCAGACTCCAGTCAAGGAAACCCTCTTTGGAGGGTAACAAGCTGACACTCACTCAATTTTTAATGTGCAAGGCACAGCTCCAGGTGCTGTGGATACAGGAGGGGACAGAAGACAAAAAATCAAGATCCTAATCAAGAATTACCAACCAATAACAATGTCAGGGAGCACCTGTGAGGTAGTGTATTCTAAAGATATTTAAGACAAGACCTCTTATCTAGCTACACACACATACACACACACAGATGCAGAGAGGTAGAGAAGAGCGAAAGACCAAGAAAGAGCACGCAAAATAAAGATAAATTCACAAAGCAGTATGTGATTAATTGCCAAAGGGCCGGTATGGACTTGAGGCGATAAGGAAGCAGAGTTCAAAGAAGGGTCGGATCAGTGTAGGCAGGGTTGGTCTGAAAAGGTTTAACGGAAGAGATGTGTCTGAGTAGAAGAGAAGGGAGAAGAAATTCCGAAAGGGGGAGGCAGTGGGAACAAAAGCACAGAGGCAGGAAAATGGAAAAATAAGTTAACACCGCTCATAAGTAGATCCTTTGAATGAAATAAAGATTAACAGAGAAGGAGAAACTGGACAGATTAGCGAGGACATTAACAATAAACTAGAGGAGTATGAACTTAATTGTGAGACTCTAATGGGAAATGACATGATATAAAGGGGTTTTGTTTGTTTGTTTGTATTAAATTAATCTCATAGCTATAGACAGCACAGCCCTGGGAAGGAGGCATTAGAATCCAGAAGGCCACACCAGGACTGTGCACAGGGAGTAAAAAGGACTGAATATGAGGCATTTCAAAGTAAGAAGTGATACTGTTAGTGTCTGGATGACAAATCAAAGGTGACTTGTCTTTCTGTATGCTGCTGCTTCTCACCAAAATGGTCTTGGGAGAACACCTGACCAGCTTTACCTTGACCTCCGACGGGCCTCGTCCGTCACCCCTGTGCCAGTTTGCATACTGATATGTAAACCAAACACATGACTAGCTATTTACACAAATTATTGCAGTAGCCTTTTGCACCTGCTCCTCTCAAGAACTGAATCACCTTTTCTGATAATGACTTCATCCTTGACCTAGACTAGAGATCTAACCTGGCTTGGAGGCCCTCTGGCCTAGACACAGCTAACACAGAAGAAACAAAATCCTGAAATAAAGTGAATGAATGCTTTTGCCAACAGAGAGCTGCCTCCAGCTTCTACAACTAGCTGATCTCGAGGGCACCAAGCTCAGGTGGGGATTTTCTTAGATATGGCTCGAGTTTTGTGCCTACTTTGGAAAACAGCAGCAGAATATTTGCATCTAAAATTGAGCTCCTCAAGTCTGCTGGTGCAAAGGCTAATTTACAGGGTTGTTCTGCCCAGGGAATATTTGGGGGTCCACTGACTTGGTTGGTGTCCCTTTAAGGACAACGTTGTAATCTTATCTCAGAAAATTCCTTGCTGGCTGAGGTCTTAGGTATGTTGACATTATTTTTGAAGTGTTTGGAATGGGTCAAACTCCTGTTCTCAGAGCCTGGGTGATAAGCATCTCCCTAGCACTGGCAGTGGGACCAGGGCCTCTCTGTTATCTTTCTGCTGATAAGCTGCAGAAGCTTTCACCAGGCCCCTCTGATACCAGACGGCTGCTCTGTTAAATCCAAGCCTTCAAAAGTTCGATTTATCAACACACATTGTGTCAGCAGAGCTAGAGGCCCAGCCACATTAACTGTGCCTTGCGTTACCAAGGAAGACAGATGACTGTCCAAGTTTTTTGTCCCATGGCAAATCATAGTCTGGCTTTGAGATTCACTAACGCAAATTTTGACTGACCCTTCTTCTCCCATGGTCATCTGGTTCTGCTTTGGTGCATTCTGTACAAATTAATGGCAAGAGTATAAATTACCAAGTACAAATTAAAAATCAAGAGTACTCTCAATTTTGTTGTTTCAAGTTTATCCTATGTAAACAATTAGGGCCATTCAACCACAGCCCACATAAAAGCGAATTCAAGAGTTGGAACAATCTATAATTCATCATCTAGTTTGGGTCCTGTATGAAAACAGGACCATTTCTCAATCACTTTGAATGTGTGGTTATAAAGAATATAGCATGGTTTATGTTGGAAAATTTGTACTTAGTTTATTGCTGCTTCAAAGAATGACTGGCATGTTATGCTCATCCCATCTCTGGAAGATGACTAATTAGCTGTTGGAGAATTTATTCCAGCACCTTTCCAGGCACAAAAGTTAACTAATTTGTAACAACTACAACAATAATACTATTATTTCTGCAAATCTTTCCAAGCTGAGGTAGGTACTATTTATTATGATTCTCATCTTAGGAAATAGAAAATCAGAGAGTTTCAGGAAACCAAGGCTCACAGGTGGTAAGTAGCAGAGAGGTGAGACTTAAAGCCAGATATGACTTCACTGCACAGATATTTAATCTCACTCCTGTATCTGTGTTCACTCCATATATTCTTTTAGCCTCTATAATTATTGTAAAAAGGAGCATCAAGTTGTTAGTTTATGTAACATTTCAAATGTGCATTTATATGTAATTTATACATGCTATAAAATTTCAAATTTTACAGATAAGTCAATGAAGGCTTCAATTTGGGAAATTCACTGTCGCAATGAGTTAGTCACAAAGCTAGATCCAGAATCCAGGCGACTCTTTGCCTTCTCCATGGCTCCCAACCAATGCCTCGTCTTCAGCCCTGAGGCACAGAAACTGCCCATCAGGCTGATATCTGGTTTTAAGTTTCTGGGAAGAAAAATGTGTTCCTGGGCGCTGTAGGTAATAAGTTCCCCGGATGGTCTAGTGTGTACAACTTGCTTTCTAGATCAGAAAACAATCCTGTTCTGAGGCTGATTTTACTATGAAATATTTTTAAAATACAGAAAAATATAGAAGAAATTTGACACCCACTTACCCATCACCTCAATATGATGAATGTAAATATTTTTTGCCATATTTGCTTCAGCTTTTTAAAAAAGAAATAAAAGATCACAGATATAGTTGAAGCTTTATTTTTTTCTCCTAGTGGCAATTCCATCCCCCTTTCCCTTCCCAGAGTTAAATTCTCTTCTGATGTTGGCATGCATCTTTTCCATCCATGTTGTCAGCCACTTACTGTGAGTCCAAACAGTATCATTTTATGCCTTATATTTTGTATGATTATCGTAATGTAGGTAACATTTTGCAACTTGCTCATTTATTCAAAATTATTTGAGCTTTATCCATGTTCATACATGTACATCTAGTTCATTCACTCTCATTGTTGGATAATATTCTTTCATAGGACATATTGTGATGTCTTAAATGCATTTTCCTAATGATAGACATTTAGGTTGTTATACACACACATATGTAGTCATTATAAGCAATCCCCCACAGGTCTCTGCACATGTGTGAGATTCCCTAGGGTGGTGCTTCCCAAAGCACCACTATGGTGGTAAAAGACCCATTTTTCTTATTTCCAGTCTGCTTTGGACCAATACTTTTATAAAATACAAAGTCACACTCTTGGATGTTGTGGAAATAAGTTGCTCTAAAAGCTTCTAAACACCAACGCTTACTTTCTGTACTTCTCTCACTGTGGACTAGAAACAAACAGCTTACAAACCTTCACCACCTGCACATAGCACGTGGAGTAGCACTGCTCTCCACTCTAAAGCATCTAAAGCAAGTATCTCAGGTGGAACTGCTGGCTTTAGGGAATACACATCACCAGCTCCACCAGGTATTGTCAGATCGCTCTCTGGTTTACTCCCACCAACTGAGTGCAAAAGTTCTCATCTTCCTGCATTCTACCCGATGCTACATTATGTATACTAGTACACAATTCTCCTGGAAAAATTAAATGTGTCCTCCCTAACCAAAAACATTACTTCAAGGACGTCAATTGAGATAAAATAGAATGTTTTAAGAAGAAGAAATGAAAAGGTAAAAACCAATGCGTCCAGACCAACAGGAAATGCATCCTATTGTTGACTTCTCAGCCACAACTGGAAAATAGGAAGCTTGGCGGGGCAATTCATGAGGCTAAAGGTCCAACCTCATAGACCTAGTAGCATAAGCTTACCTGTTTGGTCATGAAATCGAGAAAATCTAAATAAGCCAACAAACTCTTATCCATGAACAGACTTTCATACTATTTTCCATCCCTGCTTCCTTTCATTTCCAAGCCACCTCTTTAATCCAACCAATGTCTTCCTTAATACCTGAGGAGAGAAGACATGCTCACAGAACACACACCAAAGCTTCACCAACAACTAGACAATTCTTGACTTCAATACTCATCTCTTAATGATATTTTGTTGAAGTTGATTAAAAAAGAAACTCGCTGGTATAACTTTCCTGCCTTGCTTATATGATCCAACAACAACCCACTGGTGGCTACTCAATGGGCTGCAACAAACAGATGACCTGGGTTCTGGTTCTGCTCTGCCACTAACTAGTGAGGCAGCAGTAGACAGACACCCCAGCCTCTGTTTTTTTCATCTACAACATGGACAGGATGCATTCAAAGCCTTGCTCCACGGCTGACTAACTTTGTGACCCTGGGCCAGTTATTCAGCCTCTCTATATTTTGGCTTTCTCATCAATAAATGAAAATAATATTAGTATCTATCCCATAGAGTTATTAGGATTAAGGGGTTAATATTTATAAAGTGCTTAGAATACTTTTGACTCATAGGAAACACCGTCTAAGTTAAATAAAAATCAATAAAACCATAAAAGTCTCTCCTAATTTCATTTTCTGTATGTTCCTTCATTCCATCTGTATGTTCTTCTAAAGGCTAGACTAGATAATTTAAGACCAATTTTAGCTTTAAAGTTTTATCCCTCATAAAAGCAAAGAAAAACTTAATGCTACCAGTTGCCATTCTGTGTCATTCTCCCTCCCCACTTCAAGTAGCCACTCCTATGACCAATGCCTGAAAACTCATCTGAAAATAAGCAGTCCAATCCCTGAGCAACAAGGCCACTGTAGTCCTCTTCCCCCACCGTTTGGAAGTTTAAGCGGTACAGGTTGTTTCCTGGAGATGACACATACCTTCTTATCTACAGGGTATCCCTCAGAATGAGAGCTTCTGATGGACTTTATGCCCAGGCAATTGAACAACTGCTGAGATTAGGGTCTCGGATCCCATCACAGGGTTAGAATAAACAGGTCAATGTTATTAGCTTAAGCCTTGGGGGCAAGGGCTCCATGATTTCCAGTTTTTTTAATCACAGCAGCATGTTTCCAAGTAGCATAGGAGATGAGAGCTGTCTGCTTGACATGAAGATGAAAAATGGAATAAAACCCATGAGAATTTGCATACTGAACACATCCTAATAAGTCTGTTGCCTATGTTGAACATTGTCCTTTTTTTACTTGGGTCACCCTTCATTAGCAACCAAAATAAAAGATAACTGTGTACAACATGGGTAGTGACTGAATATACAAGAAATTTGTTATATTTACGGCTCACTTACAATTTCTTTTTAAAAAAGTTTCAACTCATATTTATTTCACTTTTACGTTACAACTAAAGGAAAAAGTTTCTGCCCTTTTTGATCTAGTGTCAAATTTGCAAAACTATTGTGAAAGCAGAATACATTGTGTTCAAGTCATCAAAGAATGCAAATTCAGGATATGGCAAATGCCTTATGGCTGCAGCTATATTTTCCTAATCACAAATACTGATTCAGCCTTCTTTCCAATGACCTCAAAGTGAGCTGAATGTAAAGAAGGACTACATCTCCTAGACAAAAAGAGAAGACAGTTCTATTAGTTTTGTGGGTTTAGTATCCCCAAAGACCAGGAATGGTGTCCTTGAAAGGGCTGGCTGGGACTCCAGAGACTGTAGGTATGTGCAGGTGGCATCTAAGGTTTCAGAGCATTGTGCGCACCCGAGATGCATAACTCACTAAGCTGGCCCACCATTTTCTACACTGTCTTGAGGGGCACAATTCAAGAATGAAAAACTCATTTCAATCCACTCTAATTGCACCCCAAAGCATGTCTTTCACATAGTGTACTATGTAATTGCTAAAAGATATGGGGTCTAGTTGTTCTACATTAATCATGCCGTTTTATCTAGATGGTCAATGGGTCTATAAATGTCCCCCTGGTATTCATCATAATATTGTTTTGGAAGGTTTGATTCCAATGGCAGAAATCTCAAAGATTCCTAAAATCCACCAGATATTTACAGAAGATTTTTTGTGTGTGTGTGGTGAGCAAGATTGGCCCTGAGCTAATATCTGTTGCCAATCGTCCTCTTTTTGCTTGAGGAAGATTGTCCCTGAGCTAACATCTGTGCCACTCTTCCTCTATTTTGTATGTGGGACACTGCTACAGCACGGCTTGATGAGCAGTGTGTAGGTCTGTGCCCAGGATCTAAACCCGTGAACCCTGGGCTGCTGAAGTGGAGTGCACAAACTTAACCACTATGCCACGGGGCTGGCCCCATACAGAAGAGTCTTTTAATCTCCTGCTCTTTTGTCTTGCTTTAGGCTCCAGTGATACAGGAGTAATTGTACTCATCCTTATTGTTTCCCATGGCTTTAGCTATATAAGGCAAATGCATTTCAATGCATCTGTTTGTAGAGATTATACACCCAAACATTGCTGTTTTTTGGCTTTCTACAAATAATTTACTTAATATAAAAATTACAGAAATATCACATATATATTTTTTTCACACTGGAAATTGCACATCTAGAGAAGGGCACATGATGAGAATGCCAAGACTGAAAATTCTCTGGGTGATAAATCCACAAATTCAATTGTTTGTAAACATAGACAGCACAAAACCTACAGTAAGTTTTAATATGTCCTTCGTGGCATAAGATAATGGCTCTGGCCAGTCTTTTAGCAGGATGCTTATGAAAGCCAATCTCCTGGGTGCATATCCAGCTGAGGTCCTGAGGCTATGTACCACCAGTGCCTGGCATGGCTGTCTTCCCAGCAAACCACTTGGTTGGGCATCTTGGTGACTGGGCCACCTAATGCCAGAGGATGAAGCAAGCTGCTCTGGTGACAGCAACAGGACATGGGGGAGGAGAGAATCAGCCTGGTCTAGAAACACTGTTTCTTAACACTAGGAAACTTGTTGCCCTTGGAATTGCCCCTACCACAATGTCAGACTAAAATTGGCGAACACATCTTGGCTCAGGATATCCCTTCTCCCATCTCTTAGCCATACTCGAGTCTCAAATGCACAGTGCAAGCCCCTGTCTCCTGATCATACCATAGCTTTTATACTTAGTTCAGGAATCTTCTCCAGCAAGTCCCTTGCCAATCCACCATTGTTTACCTCACCACTTTACTCAGGCATTATGTTTGTTTTATAAATTTCTTACATCTAAATCCCCAGGATTTATAACATCTGCATCTGATTTTTCCCATTAACCTAGGAGTATAAAATGTAGGACCTCTCGGAGACTTAAAAACACATTATGTTGGGCTGTATCTTAGTTCATTTCGATGTATTCGTCCCCTTCTCTTCCCTACACTGCTGTTCTATCCTGGCAGAATGTGCACACAGATCTGAAGCATAGGGATGATTTCAAATCTAGTGGCATTCCCATAGGGTAGGAATCCTTTTCATCTTCAGAGCCCACTGGGACATGCTCTTATTATCAAGATATTCTCCAACAGACAAAACAACCTCCAAAGGGGTGAAAAGTCAGCACCTCTGGCTTCAATCTAGACAAACTCTTTGGAATTCTGTTTTAAGTCAGTCCAGATCTCCCTCAACTACGGCTGGCTCCTTCAGTGCCCTGTCCCCACCCTCCCTGCTTCGACTTCCGTCAGGATGCCATTGGATGCAGAGGGTAAAGTGATAAAGTTTCCAACTGCTCATCCCCAGGTCTCCTTGGCCTCACTTTCCCCTGTGTAATCTCCTCTCTGAGCCAGAGACGGGGGAGGAGAGACCGCAAAGGGCCCCGAGTCAGTACCCCACACCCCACAATAAGCACATCCTAAACATGTGATGTCATTGCTGTGACATGTTGCCACACCAACTCTCCTAATTCACTATCCCCTCTAGTTGCCTTTGGAAGTTAAGGACTAAAAATTATCTCTCTCGATTCTACCATCACTCCCTCGATATTCCAGGAGTGGATTCTGAAGCTCGACACATCAGATCGGGCAAAAGTCAGTGAAAGCAGCTCTGTTGCTCTTCCGAGAGTAAACATTCTAGATATTATTTCTATCTGTACACCCATTTCATTCTCCCAGACTCGTCCACAGCCTCTGGAGTGGGAACGCAAGTTTCTTCCAAACTGCACAGTAGAGAACTCTCCTGAAAGGCTTCTAAACTGTTCAAAACATAACCACCGAAAGAGCATGGTGAAACTTCGTGAATTCAGAGTGAAGAAAGGACACATCCTATTAGTATGAAATCTAAATACAGAATTTTTAAGAAATGGTTCCTACTTGTGATAGAGCAACAAGAATCAGTGGATCAGCAGGAAGTGAGGTCACCTGAGACCTGCTTTTGTCTGTAAAGATATCACGAGCATAAGGAGGTCATCTAATCAAGACACATGGCTGAAGAAGGCATCTTCTTCTGGCTTCGTCTCCCCACATGCAGCCCTCCCAAGCTCCATACCTGGCAGGTAAGCCAAATTCCCCTGGTAAAATAGGGCCACTCCTGAGTCTAGGGTTTTCTCCTAGGCCTTCAAACAGCCCTCAAGTAGATTAAATGAGCTCCCTAGAACAGCTTACCTGAGGAACTTACATAGCAACATTTTCCACTTTTCTCTGCAGATCGTGCGAACATAAACAAGCTCAACTCTAGGAATACAAAGCCTCAAAATAACATTATACAAATGATTATACATAATAATTTACAGATTATTGGTCAGAGAATGACCAAGGCTACCTTTTAGTTTTTCTCGCCTGCAAACTGATTGTTCATTCACAAAGACTTCTGCACTGATGTTTTTCTTTCCCACTGTCACTGCCCTAATTCAGATCTTATAAATCCACTTGTTTAATGATGTAAGAACCTCCAAATTCGTCTCTGTGCATCTAGTCCTTTTCTCTTATCCATTTGACACATCTCTGCTACCACAGCAATTATATTGCTTTGGGAAAGTCACTGTTCAAAACTTGATCAATAAAATCTAACCTGTCAGCCTGCCTCTTAAGCTACTCCATGGTCAGGCCAGCTCACCTTTCCAGCTCTATGAGCTTCCACTCTTTGATAATCCGAGGTTCTCAGACTATGGTCCCCAGATCAGCAATGTTAGCATCACTAAGGAACTTGTTAGAAATGCACATTCTTGAGGATCCAGAGCTACTGGATCAGAAACTATGGGGGGGCCTGTCTGTGTTTTAACAAGCCTTCTAAGTAACTTCCATGTATTCGAAAGGTTAAAAATGACTGTTCCATATGAACCCCTCGCTTTAGTCTAATTGTTCAGTTCACTGCACCAACTGTGTTGCATTCCTCATTGCTCATATCACCCTGCAGCCTCTCTGCTTGTCTAAAGTCTACCTAGGACTTAGATGACTAAGCCCAGCATGTTCTTCTTTTTCTTTGATAGGATCTGATAAACAATTGTTTATGTACTTTACCTCCCTAACTACAAGGGAAGTCCTCGAGGACAGGGATGTTCTCCATCTTTGTACACCCAGCACAAACTCTTTGGTCATAGAGGAGCTCATTAAATGGCTAGCGATGAATAGCTAAGAACAAAGAAAGAGAAATCCTTGGAGTTGGAGTATTTTAAGGCCCAGAGACCTATAAGAAAAAGGCACTGTTGGTGAGGCACGTATCTCTTAAACTTAGTAGCGTGACTATCAATATAGCCTGGCACTTCCTGTTCTTTAAGATGTTCTAAGTGTTGCGCAGTCAATTAAGAAGGGTTAAATGAAGTTACCTGTTTCTTTACTGTGAGATTTCCCGGAACCTTTAATGTGCTAATTAACATGCTCATGTAGATGATGATTCTCCAAGGGGAACATATAGCATTTACCAAATTCTATTAATATGTTAGAGAAAGCAGTGTGGCAAGCATTGACCTTGGCTATTATTCCTCCTGAGTCTGGAATACAAAAGGTGAATACAACTCCTGAGGATGGTATCCTGACAGCAGGGTTGCCAGCCAAACTCAAAACCTCTTAGGAATGCCAAAGTGGGAGATAAGTTACAGTCCAGTCCAGTTATTTTTGGCTTATGCGCCAGTCCATCAGAGTCTACCCAGAAGCCAGCGGGAAGCCTGACCTGGATTCAACTTAGAATGTGCCCTTCAGTAGTAACCTTAACCAAAGGTAACCAAATGCCAGGCTTAATTATAGAGGCAGAGGGAAAGAGTTAAGCAGGGTGACGCTGGAAAGTTCAAGACTGTAATTAAGCGCTACTTAATTGAAAACGTTGCAATGGAAATTCTCCTAGGGAACCTGAGGGAAGAAGAAAGAGGTGGCTGGTGGTCAACGACTGTTTTCAGTGTCCTTTTTTAGCAAACTACTTTTTTTGTGTGTGGGGTGGGAAAGTGTTTAGGGTCTCTTGGACTTGATGTAGTTTGAGACCTGTGGTCCTAACCTGGCCCTGTTTCTCCCAAGCACCTGTGCCAAGTGAGTTTTCCTCTACGTCCCTGCTACCTGGCCTGGAAGAAAGCAGCAGACAGACAAGCCGAGTTCAGTCTGGCCCTCGTGACCAAGCGCAACGTCTCCTACATTTCTTCACTCTGTGTTCTTCATGCAACCGCGCGCCCAAGGTCCTCCTCTCTGGCCTCCTCGGACCCAGAGTGCACAGATTCAACACTAAGGGTACACACAGCCAGGAAAACCCACTGCCTGGCCTACTTGGGGATGAGTTTCACAAGTACGATCCCACTGGCATGTCTTTAAAACTTTTTATTTTGACATAATTTAAGATTCAGAGGAAAGTTGCAAGATTAGTACAAAGAATTCCTATACACCCTTCACCCAGATTCTTTAAATGTTAACACTTTACCACTTACTTTTTCTTTTCTCTCTCTCATTCACTCACTCACTCCTTCTGTACTGTCCAAGAATGAGTTTCAGAGAAGACTCCCCTTATCCCTAAGTATTTCAGTGTCTGTTTCCTAAAAACAAGGGTGTTCTCATAAAACCGCAGGACAATTAGCAAAATCAGCAATTTAACATTAATACTCTACTTTATTCAAATGTTGCCAATTGTTCCAATAACGTCTTTTACGGAAAAAGGTCATGTCTTTCATGACTTCATCATCTTTTATGAGTACAAGGTAGTTATTTTGTAGGATATCCCCTCAATTTGGGTTTGCTGGGTGTTTCCTCATGATTAGATTCCGAATGTACATTTTTGGTAGGAAACGAACCCCTGAAAATGATGCACCACATCAGGAGGTACATAATATCGATTTGCTCCAATTCTAGTGATGTTAACTTGGATCCCCTGGTTAAGGTGGTGTCTGTCACTGGCACAACTTTCTAATCCATCAAGTTAAACTGCATATATGCTCGGTCCTGATGCTTTAAAAGTCTGGTACAAATCAACTGTAAATGATATTTGAATAGAATTCCTGTAAAATACCCAGTTCCACTCATAAAACAATTTCCTGATCACAAATAGAGAGGAGAATAATTTTCCACTTCACTGAAAACAGACTGAACAATGTATAATGAAAACTATGGTCATGCTAACGGGCAGAACTAGAGTTTGTTGAAATCTTATAAACTGTGCTTTCTTTGACGTGCTGTTTGAAGCTGATTTTAGCTTTGTGGGCATACAAAATCAGTCAAGTTGAAGTTTCCATATGAAACTCACATTCTTAAATGGGGATTCCGAGAGCTAGTCTTGGGGTTAGGTTTGTACTCAACCCATGAGTCCGTTTTATAGATCTTGAAATTGTCACTGAAAACGGTGTTGGAGGTTTTGGGGAGGCATAAAATTCTGGCTGGCTCTGTTAATTACTTACAATATTTTACTAATAAATACAGAAAGACCATCATAACAAAGAATGCTGGTTGCTCTAGAGTCTTGAGTATAGGACTGATCCACTGAAAAGGCCAGAGGTTGAAAAATGCAAACATTATTCTAAGTTACCTGTAGACAGTGAAGCATTTCCTGTCTCACACGTCAAATTTAAGTGTTAAAGGTGGGAGAAATGGAAAGCAGGGGATCAGAGAACAGATCAGTGAGAACCTTAGAAGCTCAAATGCAGGCATCTAGTCTAGAAAACACTGAATTAGGTTACTTAACTGTTGTAGCAAATAGTGAGCGTGGGCACAGGAAGACAGGTTGGGTTGGGATGACACCTATTTCCTAATAATACTACGTAAGTTATTTGCATAATTGGGACAGAAACTCCCTTTAGCAAGCATTCTCTGCCCTTGGGGCAGGTAAGACCAGCTGACACCTTGTCCTCTAGCCATGAGCTGGTTCCTGAGACTCACCAGCAGTATTTCAACTTCCCTTCAACCAGGAAAAATATTCAAAGTACCCAGGGGGCTGCTAGGGAACAGGGCATCTATTCATCTCCCACAGGGGTCAAAGCTCAGATGCCTTCAGGGACTGGGACCAACAGGTAAGGTAAACGTAAGACTTTGCAAACAGGACAAGCAGGAGGCAGGGAGTAGCAAAATGGAATGGGCAAGTCTGCTAAAGACATTCATATTCATATATATACATATTTTCTTTTTGCTGAGGAAGATTCACCCTGAGCTAATATCTATGCCAATCTTCCTCTATTTTTTAGTATGTGGGCCACCAGCAGAGCATGGCTGCTAACAGAATGGTGTAGGTCCGTACCTGGGAATGGAACTTGGGCTGCTGAAGTAGAGCACCCTGAATTTAACCACTAGGCCACTGGGACTCGCCATCATATTTATATTTTTAAAAAGAGGGGCCAGCTCTGTGGCCGAGTGGTTAAGTTTGTGCGCTCTGCTGTGGTGGCCCAGGGTTTGGATCCTGGGCACGGACATGGCACCGCTCGTCAGGCCATGTTGACGTGGTGTCCCACATCCCACAACTAGAAGGACCTGCAACTAAGATATACAACTATGTACAGGGGGGGTTTGGAGAGATAAAAGCAGAAAAAAAAAAAAAAAGATTGGCAACAGTTGTTAGCCCAGGTGCCAATCTTTAAAAAAAAAAAAATCCAAATACTCTGTTGCCAAATACTATACATGTGGGACCAAAGGCCTACGAGCTGCTACTTTGTTATGCCTGCCCAACGGTGACAAGGTCATCTCCTCTTTATTAGAGGTGGAACCCCCAGCTTCATGATCAGCAATGATTGGGCTGGGATATCATTCAGCACCACAGATATCCCAGATATACTTTGCAGGAAAGATACACAATTAGACTACTTCCATAAGAGCATCTCTTTCTTAGAGGACCGCCTAGACCTTGCCCCATTACAATGGCTCCTTTATTACTTAAGTGCTGTGTCCTATAGACTCTCTCTCTATATATATAACACTTATATTTGAAGATATTGTGTTATTATTCATTCATTCAACAAATGCTTACTGAGCGTCGTCTACTGAATGCCAGGTGCTATTCCCAATGCTAGGCTAGAACAGTGGAGGAGACAAAGTCCCTGACATTAACAAGTTGACATTCTAGCAGGGGTGGGGTCAGATAGTAAACTAATAAATGAGTTAGAAAAATTCCCAATACTGTTGAACAGTATTTAGAGAACTAAACTGGCTAATGAGCTGGAGAGGGCCTGGATAACTTCTTCAGAGTAAGCAGCTGGTGACAGTCTCTCTGAGAAGCAAGCTGAGACCTGAATGATAAGGAACCAGCCATATAAAGATGGGGATATGGCCTCTGCCAAGGGCACAGTCAGTGCAGAAATCCCAAGGCAGAAATGAGTTTGGAGTGTTCAAGATACCTGAAGAAGTTCTTGTGGCTGGAGGGATATAAAATGAAAATAAAAATGAAAATAAAAAATAAATATGAAAAAAATAAAAAGTAAAAATAAAAATGAAGCTGGAAAGTATGGTAAGCAGAGGTTAGATTCAGACCCTGCAGGCCATGGTGGGGAGTTGGCACTTTATCCTAAATGCCATGGGAAACCATTGGAGGGAGAAGTGAAGAGAGAGGATTTCCTTTCATTGACAATCTTTAATTTCTGATTGGTCTATGTTGTATATCAGACAAATTTCTCCTGAATTAGAATCACCTTCCCACCAAGAATCAACTTTTCTTCTAAAAGGATTTGGGGAGGAACATCTTACCAAATATGGATAGATGGGAAATACAGGATATTCAGATCTGGTCCCTAGACAAACTGCTCCCTATTCAGCTCACACGCATAAGGCCATCCTGTTTCTTCCTTACTATTGGCGTGCATTTCTGACACCTTTGTGTCACCCAACTCCACTCCACTGTATTCCTGCTTTGGTCTAAGGCAGACGGATACAGCTTTAGGACACATTATCAATGAAATATGCTCCCACCTCTGATCTTGCTGACCCCTCTGCTTAGACAGTTCTTTCCCCACATCCCACAAGGCTCATTCCCTCTCTGCCTTCTGTCTTTATTGAAAGGCTCCCTCCCCAGTCCAGTCTTCCCTGACTGCTCTATTTAAATCGGCCACATCCCACCCCTCCACGCTGACACTCCCTGTTCCGTTTCCCTTTTATTTTCCTTGTAGCACTTACCCCCATCTGGCCTACAGTATCAGCCCTGCCTTTTATTTTCTGTATCTGATGCTTTGATACCTGGGGCCTTGCTGACTCTGGAGGGACAGCTGTTCCCAGGGCTATCTAATTCTCAGAGATAGTAAACAATCTGCTTTCACTGTGCCTTTCATATGCAAACCCACCAATCCAGAGCCCAAACCCCCAACCATCTTCTTTATCTGTTCTCACATTTCCCGCCACTATCTCCAGGCCCTAATCATCCTAAGGCCAAGTATCAGACAACTAGGGGCGCCCCTCCACCCCAGAGCCTGCTGAAATTATACAAACTAGCCCATCCTAAACCTGCTTACCCCGACTCGCCTCTTAAAGGCTTCAGCCCACTAGTCCTTCGCTCTCTCTAACTGCAACCAACCTCAGTGTTTTCTCCTGGGGACCTGGGTGGTGTGCTCCCTCCTCTTGGGAATGTGAGTAATACACTATCTTTTCAGTGCAATCATCTCCTGATCTGCTGGCCTTACTGAATCTCAAAATTCTCTATTAATATACTCTATTTAAAATACCTACTATAAAATTTACTTTATTACTTGTCTCTCCTACTCCTCTTACTAGAATAGAAGCTCCCTGAGGATTTCTTGTCTGCCTCTGTTCTGTCGCTAGCACCCACAAGAGTGCCACACCCAGAGAACTAAAACACTCGATAAATATTTGTTGGAAAAAAGATTTCACAGGAAATGCTCAATAAATATGTTCTAAATATTAAACGAATAAAGGTGCTAAGGTGCCTGCTTGTGAGTGCATGGATAAATACAGGAGCCAAGTGCAGAGTGAGCAGAGCTTAGGATTTGAGTTCCAGCTCCACCTCTTCACCTTTCTGAACCTCGGTTTCCTCATCTATCAAACGGGGATAACCAACATTTACCTCTGAGATAACAACACTTACTTACACAGTGAAAGGTTATCATATGACGATAAACCGCAATGACCATGACGACTGTTGGATGTCAATAAACAGTACCGTGTTGTAACACAGTAATGCCCAAGGGGCTTAAGGCCTGGGAAACAGCCAGCCCTTATGCTGAACCCTCAGACTGTGGTGCTTTGACTCATCCGCTGAATGAGCTCACGCTCACTTTCCTTCTCAGGCCAGCAGCAAAGGGAGAACGCCCTTCCTTCCTCCCGGCAGCTCCGCTATCCCTTCCTCGCGTCTATAACCTGCTGCTCCTCATCAGTCACAGATGCCGAAGCAGATCCCAGCAAGTGGGCGCACACAACGTACTCACAGACCAGGCATGGCAAGTGTGAACAGGTGAGTGGCAGGACACACTTAGGACGTCCATGGACTCAGGTGGGAGACCCCAGAACTATCAGGCTCACATTAGAAGAGGGGATTTATCTGGCTCATAAAATTTCCCACCTGTTTCTTACTCCAAGTTAAGAAGTACTTCATGACTTCAACAGATAAAAATACTTACATGAACAGAAGGATTTAAAAAAAAGGTCAAGCTTTCAAAAGGAATACATGACCATTACCGGAAAAAAATAGAAGAAAACGAAAAGTTTCTGTAATCCTTTCACCATGTGATGACGACACCTTTAGTGTGTTAGGACACTTACCTCATCTTTGTGCACGTGGATACGTACGTGCAGAGCAAGGTGTTTGCTGAATGAATGAACTAAAACTTAAGCCCACTGTCCCTTTGGCCAAGTCTCAGGGTTCCAAGCAGCCTGAATGCAGCTTGGGTACCTTTCACGGTACCTTCTCAGTTCTAGGCCAGGCCCCCAGCTCCCAACTCCCTAAGAGAAGGAAAGCGCAGAACAGTAAAAAGAGCACTAAGGATCCCAGGTGAGGATTCTAGCTTTATTGTTAATTTGTTGCAGAGTTTTAGGCAAATCCCAGTCTTTCTGGGTTTCTTTCTTTCTTTCTTTTTTTGAGGAAGATTAGCCCTGAGCTAACTGCCACCAATCCTCCTCTTTTTGCTGACGAAGACTGGCCCTGAGCTAACATCCATGCCCATCTGTGGGACGCCTACCCCAGCATGTTGTGCCAAGCGGTACGATGTCTGCACCCAGGATCCAAACTGGCGAACCTTGGGCCACCGAAGCGGAATGTGTGCACTTAACCACTGTGCCACCAGGCCAGCCCTCTCTTGGGTTTCACTTTACCAATCTGCCAAATGGAAAAACAACTCTCAATCATCTTTACCAGCCCTTTCACCTTTAAGAGTCAGAGATATAGAAGACTGAAATTTGTATTCTAAGCTGACTTTTAGACACCATTACTGCAGAGGAGGGCCAACATTTCAAATCCTTCCCTTTGGCCCCAATTCTCACAGCAGAAAAGGCAGCTCCTAGAAGTCAGAGTTAGAACCTGAGCTGGGGAGAAGCAAAAACATGTGGTCATCGATCACCAAAGAGAAGGCGAGAGGGGAGGCAGGATGTTGTACGGTTTCTGCAGATTTCCAGTGACTAGTCCTTGGGCCTGACTCAGCTGCCCTCCACCTCCCACTCCTGCTGGGCAGATGGCAATGGGCTCAGTCTCTCAGCACCTGTTTCTCACGACCCTTGAAAATCCTGCCATTTATTCTAGAGCCTTAAAGTGTGTGAATTTATAACAGTCGAAAGTAGCACAAGAGACCATGAATTTGTAAAACTGTGGGGAAATGCTTAGACAATATTAAGTGAAAGAAGCAGGATACAATGTTGAGTATAAAAACTGAATCAGCTGTGCTAACTATGCATACAGTCATGTGTCACAACAATGAGGACACGTCGTGAGAAATGCGTCATTAGGCAAATCTGTCATTGTGCAAACATCATAAAGTGTACTTACACAAACCTAGATGGAATAGCCTACTACATACTTAGGCTATATGGTACTAATCTTACGGGACCACCATCGTATATGTGGTCTGTCGTTGACTCAAATGTCATACGCAGCACATCACTGTATATTTTATACACATATAGAAAAACGACTGAGAGAGAAGTAATGACAAGGTGTCTAGGATTAAGTGATATATTTTCCTTAATTTTTCCTATGCTTTCCAAATTATCTACTATAAAGATATATTCCTTTAAAAAGTATATCATACATAAATACATACTCATGAAATTTCAAACAATACCTTAGAAGATTATAGAGTAAAATGTCTTGTACCTCTCTCCAGCTATTCCCTTATATCCCAATTCCACTCTCCTACCTAGAGGTAACTACATCTGTTCGATGTGTGCCTCTCAGACCATTTTCTGTGTATTCACACACACAGTTTGGTCTTGTACAAAGCAGTTCATACTACATAGCTGAATGTTTCTATATAGATTTTTTTTTTTCCATTTAACAAAGGGAAGATCTTCCCATGTTTATATTTTCTTTTCTGGTAGTTTTAGATGATTGCATAAGTACTCCACAAGAAATCCGTACCATAACCATTCTCCTACTAGAAATAATGCTACTACCCATCTTCTTGTTTGCTATTACAAAAATTGCCATTTGAACATCCTGTGACAAATGGAGAGCTTCTCTAGGGTATACTCTTAGAAGTGGGTCAAAAGACATATACATTTTCAATTTCTATAGGTTCTGCCAAATGACCCTCCAGAAAGCCTATGTCAATTTATATTCCCACCAGTGTATGACTATCTATTTCTCCATCCCCTTACCAATAATTTTGTCAACCTGAAGGGTGAAAAATGATCTTATTTTTATTTGTATTTCTCTGATTACTATTGATATTATCCTTTCAAAAGTTTATTGCCTTTTTTTTTTTTAGAGTCCTGCTTCTTTATAACTTTTGTCCATTTTCCCATGGGGTTGTTGGCCTTTTTCTTATTGATTTATAAGAACTCTTTATATATTTTGGATATTAATCTTTTGCCTATTACATAAATTGCAAGTATTCTCTGTCAGTCAATCATTTGTGTTATCTTCCTCTAGAGTGTCTACTACATTTGCTTGAAATCCATCTGAAATTTATTTTCATTGACAATGTTATTTGGGGACATAATTTACTTTAACGTTAGGAAAAATATTTAAAGTAGAAACTTCAAAGAACCTTTGTTTTGTATTTGTCTTTTAAGCCTCCCATATTTTATGAATCAAATTTATGGATATTTTGTGTGTGTGTGTGTGTGTGTGTTTGAGGAAGACTGGCCCTGAGCTAACACCTGCTGCTAATCCTCCTCTTTCTGCTTGAGGAAGAATGGCCCCAAGCTAACATCTGTGCCCATCTTCCTCTGTTTTGTATGTGGGATACTGCCATAGCACGGCCTGATGAGTGGCATAGGTACGCGCCCAGGATCCAAACCTGTGAACCCAGGCTGCTGATTGTCATGTGCTGAACTCAACCACTACACCACTGGGCCAGCCCTAATTTATGGAATTTTTAAGGAGACAGGACTATGAGAAAGGATGAAGAAGAAGTCTTGCCACACATCTCGTAGCCTGGGCATTTTCATAGCTCAGTGACTGCACCGCCCTGTGTGAGCCCTGAGCTTGTCAGATATATGAGGAGCAGATCTCAGGTTCTGGCTCTCAGGGAGGTTCCCGCACTCCTCTGGGTCACCTGCCACTAAGGAAGGCTCCCATCTAAGAGAGGACACACTTCAGTGTAAATATTACATAAGTCCAAAGTTTAAGGACCTAGGAATGTCCCTTATGAGGACAATATAGTAATTACTCTGAAGCATAATTCTTCTCATGCAAGGACTCCAGTAAATGTGATTTTATTTCTCTGTCTTAAGTTTCAGTATATTTAGGATCAACAAAGATGTGCTGAATGAATTTATGAATATGTTAAGTCAAATCTTTAAGTCATTCATGATGGAGATTATCAGAAGGTATTGACTGGGCACTGAGATGACAAAGGACGGTAAAGTTAACTAGATTTTCCAATAAAGCCTCAGGAGAGATGCTAGAAGGTGTGGCAAGAATATTCTGGTGTGCGTGTTTGGGGGGTGAGGGACCTCAGTCATGTGTAATGAAGGAGAGGGCGATTGAGGCAGGGCCGACTGCTACTCCGCTCTTTAGAGTTCTGACACATCACACTGCCATGGGTGAAGAACAGGGGCTAAAAAACACCTGTGGGTGCACAAGCATCTTTATTAGACATGTGACATCCCAAAACCCTAAGGTACTGAAACTCCACAATTGGGAGTCAAAAACTGATACGGCGCCTGTAGTCACCGCAGCTCAGAGGGGTGGGCCACAAGGAGTCATCTGTACTGTCCCACCCGATTCCTCTGGTGACTGTGGCCATGGGTATGGTAGACAGCTGACTAGGGTAGAGGTCAGTGTGAGGCCAGGACAGGGAGGGTCTGCACTGTGCTGCCCCCACCAAACCCAAGAATGACCAGGGCAGGTGGAGAACAAAGGGTCCTGGGCCCTGCCTGAAAGTGTGGGTGGCCTGTCAGTGTTTCACTTAGCTATGCTTTTGCCCATTTAGACTTTTGTTGTAACTTAATATTTTCTAGTTATAGAAGTAACTAATGTTATTGTAGGAATTTTGAAAAATCAAAAAAGTTTAAAGAAGAGAAAAAAAAACCCCACCCAGAATCCTTCCATATAGCTTGTTTTGGTAAACTTCCTTCTGGTCTTTGATAAATAAATGAATTGTTCTCTTTCCTACAAAAACTTACCTTTTTTGGGGGTATAATTTTAAAATTCTTTTTATTGTGATAAAATATATATAACAAACTTTACCATCCTAACCACTTTTAAGTGTACAGCAATGTTGTGTAATCACCACCATCATCTACACTCACCTTTCGTGCTTTTACTGAGAACTTACAACATGAAAGCTCTGCTAAGCATTTGACTGCCATTCTCGTGTAACATTTGCAACACCAAGTGCACAGGTGCTATCAGTATGCCCATTTTACTGACGGGGAGAATGTGGCAGAGAGAGGCTAAGTCCTTCACGGCAGCTACAGAGCTGATAAATGACAGAGCCCACACTCAGGGCAGGTCTGCCAGACTCTGAAGTCTACGCTCTTACAGAGTTTTGAGCCCCATTTGGATGAAGGACCACAGTGGGGGTAAGGGTGAAAGCGTCTTAATGAGCCTATTATCTGCACACACAAAATTGAATTTAAAAATCTCAAGTTCAAATTTCTAGCTAGGAAAATCTGAAGTATTTCTAACTCAACAGAATGGAAATTGCACAGTACTCATTCTCTTTATTTTAGTGGGATAATTTATTTTAAGGATCACAAAAATATTTATGGGGCTTTTATGAGCTCATCGGCAACCTTCATCTCTCAAACCTATTTTCCACCATTAAGCACCTCAACTTTCAATTCTACCATCGCAAGGTTATGCAGAGACAACCTCTGTGGTTCAGGAAGAGTAATCTAGTCCAACAGCGGCACCGTGAGTAGCTCTTGCCAGAGCTCGGCGGGTGACCTCCGTGCCCCACTCGGAGAACACACTGTTCAAATCATAGAGCAGGCTTGAAAAACGGGAAAGCAATCCAGACAATCTATTTTTTCAGAGTTCTCACTCTGTGGGTTTTTTGTGTTTGCCACTCACGTGTCACCCCAATTCTTTCAGAAAAGGGATCTCTTAGTGATAGAATCCAGGTCCAGGGCACACAACAGAATCACAAGTGTGAGTTGACGTTGTTCATTTCCTTTATCCTAGTGGTGGCTCTGAGAAACCTCAAATAAAACCACTGGGTTCCATCTGGGAGCAGTTTTTCCTAGCTGTATGATGTATTCTCTAGCAGATGGGGGAGGGCTGAGCAAGGGTGCTGGGTAGATAGAAACAATAAGGTAAAAACACTTTTCTTTTAAAGATTGGCACCTGAGCTAACAACTGTTGCCAATCTTTTTCTTTTTTTTTGCTTTTTCTCTCCAAATCTCCCCAGTACATAGTTGTATATTTTAGTTGTGGGTCCTTCTAGTTGTGGCATGTGGGACGTTGCCTCAACGTGGCCTGATGAGCAGTGCCATGTCCGCGCCCAGGATCCGAACCAGCGAAACCCTGGGCTGCCGAAGCAGAGTGCGTGAACTTAACCACTTGGCCAGGGGGCCAGCCCCTAAAAACACCTTCTTCATTCCCCTTTTATTCTCATCAAGTTTAGCATCAAAATGAGGCAACTTTACTTCAAAGCAAGGGAACTCGATAGACTAGCATAAGGGAAAACTGACTTTCTGAGACAGAACCCCTAAGCAAGGACATAAATTTTTAACATCCATGATGCGGGGCAGGGAAGAGATACTCTATTTCAAAACTCAGCTGGGTCCATCCCACAGGTCAGACACAGCTTGGCTTTCAGGCTGCTCTCCTCTGGGGAAGCCGACCTCCGCATATTGGCCTGGCCTGTGGGCAGAGCCAGTGGTAGGAAGGGAGAATGGCTGATGGACATCTCCAGGAAGGCTATACTTTCAGTTATCTGAGTCAACAGGTGGGCTTAGGGAGATGAAATCCAATCCTCTCATTAGGAGAGGTCTGCAAATCCTAAAGAAGGATCCAGGAGCATCAACACAAAGGAGAAGCAGGGAATTAAATCACAGTAATTCACAGGCTGCCAAGGCTACGGGGAGAAGGCAGGTGGAACAGACAGGATTCTGGGAGGGTTGTGATGACTAGAAACAGCCTCCTTCGGAGAGTCAATACTATTTTAAGAGACAAACAAGTGTGACTGTGGTTAAAGATAATCACAGTCAGATGTTGGCAAAAGTAGACAAACATTTCTAGGCCTCTGCCATTTAGGGTATAAAAGTGTGCGTGCGTATGCCAGGCAATGCTTATGTTATGAACTTTGGCAGCACAGGGTTTATATATGCAAATATAAGTAACACCGCACAAGAAAAAGTTGCCTCTGGAACTGCTAAGCCATTCCATAGCTTCAGGGACACAATATGGAACTGTACCAGAGTCCATTACAGGAATAAAAATATAGACTTGATACAAGGATCAGAATCTGGTTGGGCAGCAGGTAAGTGGGAGAGAGTAGAATATTAACAGGAAACCAGGACTCAACTTATCAACCACATGCTCTCGGGGAAATCATTTCATGTCTCTGAGCCTCAGTCTGCTCATCTGTGAAATGTATAGGCTGACCCCTCAGAGCTGGAGACCAAAGGAGATACTATAGTACCAGATGATAAACTGCTGTCTGTTCTTCATTTCCAGACACTCCATTCCCATGCAGGACTCTGTCCTTCCTCATGCCATTTCCTCTGCCTGACATCTTAGGACGTCTTAGATGAAGAATATCCCTCCTGACTCTTCAAGACTCCATGTCACCTCTTCACAAGGCCTCCCCTGTACACGTCTTCCTCACTCCTCCAGAAGAGCTGGCCCTGCTGTCCTCTGAGCGGGTACAACAGAAGAGGCAGAGAGATTTCAGTTGTCCTTAAACTCACTGCAGTCTCTCATTAGACTAAGCGATCCACAGGTCAACAGAGAGGACACCCGCGGGCTGCCTCCCCAGCACCCATTTGTCTCTTTCCCTTTCATAAGGGTGATCCAGATTTCTCAGCTTTATGAGTTGAAACCCTGTCCCTGCTCAGTCTCCACCGCTGCCCCCCGGGAGTGGGTCCTAAAATAACTGAAATATTTTATTCCCTGGGCCACGGGGATTAATTCAAGGATGGTCACATGACCTGACTCTTTGTGGACAGGCCCATAGGGAGACAATTTTGGGGACTTTTGACCTCTGCCCTCTCAATGAACATGAAGGTGTATAATGAGTTTTACTATTGGAAAAAGTAATTAAATCTAACCAGTAATACATTTTACCAAAATGTCAACTTTTTTGTTTTTGTCTCAAAGTGATGAATGTGGTTACTGAATACAAGAAGCTCTGATTGATTGCTGATGACAGAATAGAAATTTCTGAGCCATAAATAGCAGATATTTACCAGAGCACAGCAGAGAATTGTAGTAATTAGAGGAACACATCCAACATGATCAACTTTGGACAGGAATACAGAATAATGGCACAAACTAAACTAATAAATAAATATAAGGTATTTAGTAGTGACATCCTGAAGAATTGCTTAAGAACCCAACAGACTGGCCTCTGGGTGTAGGGAGGAGACTTTTTATCTCTTTCTTAATGAAAATTGTCACCCTGAATCAGTCCTAGGACCAACCAGATCAGCAACTTATTTTGAATGGGGACACTCCCAGGGATTAAAAATTGGGCAAAAGGCCCAAGTAATGAGAAGCCTAAGTTACAAGTTTGTTTTCCTGGAAAGCTTTGAAAATATTCACTAATCTCCCATCCCACTTAATGGTTCATCTAAAACTGCTGCCTATAAGTCGGAGAAATATCTGCCAATGAGAAAGAATATTATTGTTTATAAGCTGGCATTTATTGAGGGCATTCTATGCACCAGGAGGCCAGGAACTACACTAGGTGATACACACACACTCCACACCTTTTTTATTTGAATCCTCACAAACGCCCTAGGGATAAACACCTGTATTTTCCCAATTACACAGATGAAAAAGTTAGCATTAAAGTTAAGTAACTAGACTAATGCAATTTAGTCAGTGCTAACACCAGAATGGGAACTCAGTCCGACTCTCTCTAACCCACGCTCCTCCCTTAGAGACCTGAGCTAAAGAGACAATCACCCGGAAAAACTCTCGGTTTTCTTACAGAGAGTGACAGATGAGCACAAGAGAGCCAACGGGCCCACGTTCCCTTCTTAGTCAAGTCCCTGTTTGTGATACGAACCTGGACACTTGCAGAGAGTGCTAGAACCGGGGCTCCAGAAGCTTTGTGATCTGGTTCTCCTCTCAACTGCAAGTCTGGGCACTCTGAAAGACATATAGTCAGGGCAGCCTCTCCAAACCCACCTCCAGACTTCTATGCTGATCAAACACAAACAGAAAAATAAGACTGTCCTTGGGGCTGGCCCAGTGGCGCAGCGGTTAAGTTTGCAGGTTTTGCTTCTCAGCGGCCCAGGGTTCGCCAGTTCGGATCCTGGGTGCGGACATGGCACTGCTTGGCAAAAGCCATGCTGCCGTGGGCATCCCACATATAAAGCAGAGGAAGATGGGCATGGATGTTAGCCCAGGGCCAGTCTTCCTCAGCAAAAAGAGGAGGATTGGCAGTAGTTAGCTCAGGGCTAATCTTCCTCAAAAAGGAAAAAAGACTGTCCTATTTAAGTCATGATCTGAGGGTATTCTAGCAATGTCATATATGTCATATATATGTATGAATTTTATGGTATAGGGTGCTAGTCATGACTATACATAGAAATTGGAGGTGTGACTAAATTATAATGAGCTAAATTTTACAAATTAAATCAGTTTTCAACGGTTTGCATGTACACATTTTTAGTATAAAAATTGTGCACAGCTATTTCACCAACAGAATTACAGACACTGCCCCTGTCCTGTCTCTGAGATGTGTAGCCATTGATACAGGAAAAGATGCAAACCAAACAAAGATACAAGCTAGACAACCAAACAAGGGCTGAAATCTATACAACACAATGTGTAAGACTGTACCTCATAAACCTGGTATCAGTGACTTTGGAATAAAAGAGTGAACACACAACTGTGGTGTTACGCTTGGCAGGAAGCCAGGGTAATTACAAATCCAGGTGAGTTACATCATTGTTACTTTACAGTGGGAGGAAACCGAGAGGGTAGAAAATTTGGCTGACCTTCTCCAAGGGACCCAGCCAGGCTAGGATCAATGCCATTAGTCACTTTGGATGACTATACTTCTCCCTACTCTGAACTCCACCTCTTCCCCTCTCAGGGTTGATCTGGGCTTTTGGGGAGCTTTGCCCACCTTCTCTTCTAACTCCTACACACACACACCCCTGAGAACAGCCCAGCTCTGATTTTGCTCTTGCCAGCCCTAGCTTGCATCTGCTGGCAGAAGGTTACGGTTAAATTTAGACCTGACCACCTCACTGGCAAGGAGCTGGGAAACTGGCTGTTTGAGGAGATCCATAGACACTCTGGTAGACTTGGCTGCTTACACTCTAAATGGAAGCACTATTCGGTGGTTAGGATGTAAGTTAAACTGGGAAGGGGGTATAATTTCCAAACCAGAGCACAAGGAAAGGGACTTAAGAATTAGAAAGGCTGATGGGCTGGCCCCGTGGCCGAGTGGTTAAGTTCGCGCGCTCCGCTGCAGGCGGCCCAGTGTTTCGTTGGTTCGAATCCTGGGCACGGACATGACACTGCTCATCAGACCACGCTGAGGCAGCGTCCCACATGCCACAACTAGAAGAACCCACAACGAAGAATACACAACTATGTACCGGGGGGGCTTTGGGGAGAAAAAGGAAAAAATAAAATCTTTAAAAAAAAAAAAAAAGAATTAGAAAGGCTGAAACAAACCTCAAAAGGTTATTGAGGTCTTCTCCTGCTTTCACACAGAATCCAAGGACAGAAATAGGCTTGTCTTTGTTTTTAAACCTCTTTGCAGAATGGGAACTGGAAAAGATCTCAGAGGCCGTTGAGTACAATGTGCCGCATATTGTCGAGTCAAGTCTTCAACACTGCAGAGAGAGGGTCACTCAGACTCAGCTGAAACCTGACATCATTCTTGACTAGCGGCGCATCACTGCAGGAGGCAGCAGCTGTGGATGGCAATGCCTCAGTGCAGAAACTAAGCCAGGTGAGAAAGCCTCAGGTGGGTAATGGTGAATGCGACTCTGGCCCTTTTAATCTGATCCCAGTGGCAAAATACGTAGGAATATGACAGCTCCACAGGGACTCAGGTCATGAATTCAGAAGTGAAGGCCTCAGCAATGATCCTTTGTGGACACGGTACAGGTTCCTCAGGGGCTTGTGGACCAAAGAATGGCACGTGAGCTCTTGAAGCAAGCCAGCGCCAAGCAAGGTATCAAAAAACGCAAACTCCATAAAGCTGCCTGGCTTTATGTATCTTTATTTGCCCTGTGTTCTCCCATAATATTTAGCAAAACCTTATGGAAAGACTCTTTAAACTTGGTTCAGAATGCAAATAATACCCACATGGGGACCAGAAGAATGGTAGTAACAAGACTTTAGGTACTTACATCAATTGCTCAGACAGGGTCCCTTTTGCCCCGATCCAAATTCCACCTCTTCCCCACTCCCTCCAAAGATATTCTCATAGCATCCTTTGAGAACACTTAGAAAAATCTGTGTGTGTGTGTGATATATCTGCTGCCCCTCTAAACTGTACATTTACGAGGGCAGTGCCATGTCCATTTTGTTCACTGGCTGTGATTTCTGACTATTTCCTGGTCCTAGAGGAGGCAGAGATGACCAGTCCAGAAGATCTCAGGTAAGGCCCTCAGAATACTGTGGCAGCCACAGACCTCCCTGGGTTCCCTAGAGCTTCACGGGACCCTGATTAGATGGAGCACACTGGCTATCCAGGCCTGGCTTCAGATCAACCCTGACCTTCCTGGCTTGGAGAGTCATAGGAAGCCCCCTTGAGATGTCTCGAGAAGGTCCCCTGTGTTGGCTGGCCTTGTCTGGAGACTCCAGGCCAGTGGGGCAGACTCTGATTTCAATAAGACCAGCAGGACCTAGTCCTCAGCACCAGGTTCTGGGAATCCAGCTGTGACTCCAGAACACTAAAGTTCCCCCGGAACCCCTCCAGATATTTAGAAACACCAGATGCAAGTGGCCACCGGGGGGGCTGATTTCTATGGGAGCAAATCTAGAGCAAGTGGCTAGGACACCTGAGAGTGATTTCTGACTCACTGGGGTCGCTGGCCCCCTCAATTCCTTACTTCTAAAAAGCTGGAAGTCTCCCCAAAGACTTGATCCAGTGCTTCCATCCTCCCCATCCCCCCAAACAAAAGTGCAGGAGTATGCTACATTTCACTGTCTTCTCTACCAAGATATAAATAAGCACCATGCTACAGACAGAATAATATCATTTTACTAATTACCAGTTGAGACCTCAGGCAAATTATTTCTCTTTTCCAAAGTGTTCTTCTCGTGGATAAAACTATGATCTTTATGATCTGAGATGCTGTAAAATTCTAGTGTTCTACGATACCCCATAAACAAGGCATGCTATATATACAGCTTTCCCTAGGCAAGTAGGGAGATGGTCCCAACAGCCTGTATAGCACCCTGCTCAGCCAGGCACTCAGTGCTGCTTCATGAGGACAAAAACGGGGATGAAAAATGCTGGTCAGAATGATACAATCCAACACTCAAAGTCATTCAGCTAAACAACAAAACAAAACGTGCCCAAGTTCAACCAGGAGCTCCACGCACTCAGTCACGTGTCTCCAGAGCTCTGTCTCTGAGGCAGAGCAGCGGGCTCCCCCAGCCCCGCCACACAGCCCTAGCTTATCTCTTAGACCCTGGAGACACGCAGCCAGCAATGCTTCTTATGTCACATAAAGAAGGACTGGAGTGAAGTCAGTCAGTAGCGAGGGCTTGGAGAGTTGGGAGACGGCAGGGTGTTGTCACTCTCTTCCTGCTCACTGTTCTTTTCAGGACTTTCCCTCATTACGTTCCCCAAAGCTGGCTAGATCTGAGCTCTGTGAGGAGAACTTACAGTTGAAGCCCTGTTTGTTCCCTCACAAACTATGTTGCTCAGAAAGGAAAACGTGTAACTGCTTTTCTTCCAAGTTTCAATTGAGAAGGTCTGTGGGCATCTTTAAGCACCAGAGAGACCACAGTTCCTCTGGAATTATGGAGAGCGCTGGGAGGACGGCCTAGGCTTCGCCCCGGGGTGGGATGAAAGGATACAGAGTTGGAAACTTTCTACTCTGGCACATCTGTGTATCATGGACGATAAGCTCTAGGACAGCTCCAATAGAAATATAATGCAAGTCACAAATGTGAGCCATGTATGTAATTTAGAATTTTCTAGTAGTCACATTAAAAAGTAAAAACAAACAGGTGTGACTAATTTTACTACTGTATTTAACCCAATCTCTAAAATACCATCATTTCAATAAGTAATGAGCATAAAAATTGAGCAACATTATTTTTTTGTACTAAGTCTTGGAAATCTGCTATGTAATTTATAGTCACAGCACATGTCAATGTGGACTAGCCTCATTTCACCAGAGGCTCATCTAGCGAGTGGCTACTCAAGTGGACAGAGCAGCTCTAGAAGGCAGGTCTAACTCGCTTTCCTCTGTGGTCCTCTGCATGTACCTGCTGCTTTGCTTACACTATATCCTCAGCCCTTTAAAAACCCCTTCCTACCTGTTAGGGCCCAGAGAGAACCCCATCTCCTGAGAAGTCCTCCCAGGTCACCCCAGGCCACTGTGCTCCCATCAGCTTCTGCATAATTATTTTAGTCAGCAATCAGGTAGGACCTTGGAGCATCTTTCCTCTTATCGTCTTCAGCAACTATTTTCTTTTTTTTTTTGTTATTATTTACTGTTTCATTCTTATGGAGCAGTAGCTCCCAAGCTGGACTGCAGGATCCTCGGGTGCATGGAAACATCTTAAATTGTCTACGGTCACTAGTCTAATACCTGCCACGTGGTACTCAAATATTTGGGGCTTGATACAAAAAAATGCTTGGCTCAATTTTCCACATGATTAAGAAACTAATGAAATCATTTGAATGTGACGGCTGGCACAATTCCACAGACCTCTATATACTCATTAATGCTAACAGTAATCCAACACTTACCTAGCACTTACCAGGTGCCAGTTCTAAGTGATTTACAAATGTCAACCCATCTAAGCCTTGTGAAAACCCCATGACTAGATTCCATGATCATCTCCACTTTCCGGATGAAGAAATGGAGGCAAAGTTTATGTAACTTGCACAAAGATAGACAGATAAGTTGCAGAACTGGGCTTCAAGCTCATTCTGGCTCCAAAGTCCAAGCTCTTAACCCTCATGTTATACTGCCCCTTCATCCAGAATAACCACAAAATATATTTTTTACACCCTGCATATCCTGCGTCTGCCAAAGAATCAAAGGCGTTCGTTTATTATACTCTCAGCCAGAGTATTTCCCTATTTAAAAAGAATTAAGTTAATTCAGAAAATGTAAACAGAAGCAAACAATAGGAGACACATGAAGTTCCTGGTCCCAGAGGATGTTTCTCATAAATCCTCTTAAAACAAAGAACAGTACACTTTTCCTTTCAAAGGGTATGAAACTTGGGGATAACTGGTCACAAACAAATCTGGAAATTCTGGATGCCTTTTGATTCAGGAACTCCATTTCTAGAGACTTATCCTAAGGAAGTGATTATGGGTGTGTGTCAAGACTTAACTATAAGAATGGCCATTACAATATTGTTTATAATAGCAAAAATTAGAAACAACCAAAAATAGGGAGATTTTGAATATAAAAACAAACCATATTTACACATGATAGAATGTGTGTCCAGTGCTATGGTGATAAACCAGCTCTCTGAATAAAACAAAAAGCCTTGATTTGTGGGGTCTGCTGACTTCCCCAGTATAAACACTCTCACCATGGCAGTTCTCAAACTATCGATGGTTTTATCAACCCACTCTCAAAATCCTTAATATTTAATAATCCCGATTTGAGCTGAGCTGGCTCCAGCATATCACCAAATGCATCCACAAAAACATCGTAGAAGTTGTTCAATACATGATGTGAAAAAAGTTTATAACACTACTATATCATGTTTCTTTATTTTTTTGCTGGGAAAGATTCAAGCTGAGCTAACATCTGTGGCTAAACTTCTTCTTTTTTTTTTTTTCCTCCCCAAAGCCCCAGTACATAGTTGTGTATTCTAGTTGTAAGTCCTTCTAGTTCTTCTATGTGAGCCACCACCACAGCACGGCTACTGACAAATGAGTGGTGTGGTTCTGCACCCAGGAACTGAACCCCAGGCCACTGAAGCAGAATGCAAAGAACTTTAACTACTAGGCAATTGGGGCTGGCTCTCACATTTCTGAAAAAAAGAAAACAAAAAACCACACATGGAAACAAAAGGCTAAAAGGATATATTCAAAGTGTTGATATGGTTATCTCTAGGTAATGAAATTTTATCTTCATTTATCTGTATTTCCAAATGTTTTCTCAATGTTTACATATCATTTTGCTAGGCAGAAAAAATTAATCAAAGCTCTCTTTCTCAGTTGTAATAATTTACAAATAACCTATTTTCAGAGGTGTGTCTCAAAATAGGAAAAAGAAAAATCTCTGAACCTGTTCAGTGCAAGCCACTGCAGAATTAGAAGCCTGAGGAGTGAGAGAATTCCTGGTACCACACAAGCAAGGGAAGGAGGAGAGGGGTAAAACCTGGGTGAGACCGTGCATACTGGTCTCCTGAGGAAGACAGGTCCTCCCCTGAGGGTACATCATACATCCTGCAGAGAGAAAGGGAGGTGGGAAGTAGGGAGTGGAGAGATGTAAATCCTAGGACAAGAATCAGTCTGTCTATATAGTCTGATTCTGGAAAGATCGATTTCTTAGTCCAGTGCCATTCCTCATCTCTTCCCACCAAACTTTTAACCATTATATTAAATCAATACTAACCATTGTCAAGTTCAAGTCTTACCTGCAATGAAACACTTCGCAACCATTAAAAATATCCTGGAGGGGCCGGCCCCGTGGCATAGTGGTTAAGTTGACGTGCTCCGCTTTGGTGGCCTGGGGTTCACTGGTTGAGATCTTGGGTGCGGACCTACACACCGCGGCTGTAGAGCTTGGGGAAGATGCAGGGGGAATTCCTAATTCTGACCCCCCAACCCTGGCCCTGGCAAGTGAAAGGAAATGGCAAAGAGGCCTCTACCACTTCTCAAAGCCAGAATCCCGGTGAGCAGGAAGCCTTCCATCATAGAACACTTTTCCCGGAGCTGGCGGGAGGGAGGAGGAAGGTGCAGGGAGGGTGGAGAGAGGAAAGAGGAGTAAAGAACAGACCAAAACAAGCCACTTCGAGGGCTTGTTAAACAGACCCCAGGTCACATCCAAGAGTTTGAGTCAAGGGAGCTGAGAATCCGCATTTTTAACGCGTTCTCCGGTGACCATACTTGGAGAACTTCTGTTCTAAATAGAGAAAAGGAGGCACCGCACAGGTATGAGACTGAGATGCAAAATCTGTGCAGAAGCAGTGTGTTTGCAATTCTTTTTCTTTTTAAAATTTTTTTTAAAGATTGGCACCTGAGCTAACTGTTGCAAATCTTTTTTTTTTCTTCTTCTTCTTCTCCCCAAATTGCCCCAGTACATAGCTGTATATTTTAGTTGTGGGTCCTTCTGGTTGTGCTATGTGGGATGCCACCTCAGCATGGCTTGATAAGCGGTGCCATGTCCACGCCCAGGATCCAAACTGGAGAAACCCTGGGCCGCTGAAGCGGAGCGCATAAACTTAACCACTCGGCAATTCTTTTTAACAGTGAGGCTTCGTTTCCCCTCTGGATGGGGGAAGATAACATCCCTGACTCGAAGGGAGCAACGCAGATTCTAACGGTGGGAGGACAGAAATTGGGAATGATCCTGAGAGCCTATTGCACATGAGATGGGGTAAGAGAACAAACACATGGCTGTAACTAATCTCGTCCCAAGGAGGAGCAGACAACTGGAAACAGAAATGTTTTACAAGCTATGTTTCCACCTAGCAGACACCTGGAGACAGACATGTTTTGTGAGATAGGTTTCAGCATGCTGGCAAAGGGGGTTTCCCTTCATTTCACTTTGACAGTTTCCTCACTGTGGTCACTAGGAAAGCAAGAATGTGGAACAACCCGTTCAGTGACTCTGATCCTTGCTCTTTTACCTGGCTAAAGACAACCTGGCAGCCTTCTAGCCCCCTCGCAGGTGTAACCAAGGCTCCCCTCCTTCCAGGAGGTATAACACACAAGGTTCTGTTAACTTTGAAAGACGTGCTCCATTAGTCACTGAAGAGACCAAGCTGCGAAGCCAAGCTACCCGTGTCTCCCATCTATAAGGAATGCACAAGATACTGGTCAAACCTCAGACAAATGTCCAGAACCTCAAGGGCTGCTCTGGGCAGCGGGTCATGATTTTTATCTAGGCAAAAACAGGCGGAAGACGACCTGCAAAGCTTTGCACATGAAGGACGTGCAATAAATCTTGGCTAAAGTGAACAGCAGAACTTCTCCCATTAGATGGTTAGCCAGAGTCAAGGGGCAGGCAAGAAGAGGTGATGTCTTTTTATACCACATAGGTTCCCAGGGTCTGGACTTCAAGCTTAGTGCAGTTTAGATCTTTCTCTAATTCCTGTACTTTGTATTTCTCCTCAGAAAAGACTAACTCTGGGATGCTTAGATTTCTTTCAAATGTTCTTTTATGTAACACACAGTGATTACAACACTAGAAGTGTTATGTGGTTTTTAAAAAATTGACTTAAGAAAAAAAAGAAAAGGGGCCAGCCCTGCGGCTGAGCGGTTGGGTTAGCACTCCATTTTAGCGGCCCAGAGTTTCACTGGTTTGGATCCTGGGCGTGGACCTAGAACCACTCATCAGGCCACGCTGAGGTGATATCCCACAGAGCAGAACCAGAAGGACCTACAACTAGAATATACAACTATGTACTTGGGGGGGGCCTTGGGTTGAGAAGAAGAAAAAAAGATTAGCAACAGATGTTAGCCCAGGTAACAATCTTTATTAAAAAAAAAAAAAAAAAAAGAAGAAAAGAAAAGAAGGAAATCCCTAACATATCTCTAGATCACAAGCCTTCTTCCCCTACAGTAACAACTCCACAGCACTGAGGCACAGTCGACAATGGCTTGAACCAAGATCATTAAATTGCTTAGGAACTTGGATTTATAGTATTACCACCTGGAGGACCCACACATATTTAGCTGGGGATGGGGGTCTGAGGATGGGGTCTCTGTCAAGTATTAAAATTACTGTTACCATTAATAGCTAACCTTTCTTAAGCACTTTATATGCCTGGTGATACGCCAAGGCCTTTACATATATTATCTTAACTAATCCTCACACAGCCCAGTGGGGTCAGCACCACAATAATTCCCATCCATTCTCCTCCAGTACCTAGCGCAGGGCAGGCAGGCAGTTGGTGCACAAACATTTGCCAAGCGAATTAAAACACTGTGTGTTACATAAAAACCAGTGATGCTCAAAGATGGAATGACAGGAATGTATTTCATTGATTCACTTCCACCTGAAAGGGTACACTTCAAAAAAAGAGACAAGAAAGAGAGGAAAAATGGTCCTTCTGAATAAATTGAACCAGACGGAAAATCACGAACAGACATTTACTAAGAACAGCGTGCACAAGCTGCTCCAGGAGAGAGAGAGATGTGCTGGTCTCTGCCTTCTGTGGTCTTGGGACAGAAGAACCCCTCAAAGCAGACCAGTCAGGTCCAATTCCAAACGGCTCCAGACGACGTAGTCACGCCCAAGAACTACAGCTCACTCCACAGTCAACACCCAAGTTCCAGCTTGGGGACTGCCTCTACCCTCCTCAGTTGGGTCAGCCTTGCCTCTGTCCAGAATAAGAGAAACCACACGCCCAGGAAGACAGGAATGGAGTTGAGGAAAGAGCGCTGGAAAAGGATTCTAGTTCCGACCCTGATGCTAAGGCGCTGGATCTCAGGTTCCTCCCGTATCAAAGGAGAAGACCTATTAGATGATCTCTAGGGTTCCTTCCAGTTCTAACTTTCCATGATTTAGCCTCTTTCTGCTTGAGAAACCCCCCTCGGGTTTTGGGCCTATGCTTTTTCTAGGGCCCTCCTTCATGAAAAGTCTGGAGTTTGGTCTAAGCAGAGGGCAGGCCCTGCAGCCACTCACTCACCGAAAGAGAAGCAGCACTTCAAAAGGATAGGAAATATTTTTAGGGCAGGAGAGAAGAGCATCAAGATTCTCAAGAGGAACATCAGGAAGCGGATTACCAATAACACTACGATTAAGTAAGCTATGCCTACAACAGAAGTGAAGCCCCAAGGTTCACTGTTTTTGTTTTTTTTTACTTCTAAATTATTTTACTCTGCTAAAAAATACAGCTAAAGAGTCTGAATTTTAACCTTTTTATCCCAAGTTAGGGCTTACCAACCTGTGGCACATGGAACCATTGAGGTGACATGCCTACAGGATTATCAGTGATTGTTGGACCCACAGCTGTACCAGACGAGGGATATTTGGCTTCAGTTTCCGATCCCCATCTCACCCCACCAAATCCATACACTCCCATCGCTACTGGGTTACATTATGACTGGCAGTCAGTACTGTTATCCAGATAATAATTGATATCCCTGTTACTACTCACTAGTCAGGAAATCAGGTATGGGAAGAGAAGCATAGGATTTAGGTTGGGAACAGTATGTATGTACGGTAATTCTCCCCAGATTAGAGCATATCCCTGGGAGGCAGAGAAAACCAAGAAGTGTATTGGAAAGACATACTTGCTAAATGGTCAGTTCAATTTTCACAGTGGTAGACACTTCCTAGAAGATAAAGAAATGAAAGAGTATGTACGTATCGAGGTCCCAAGGATTTTGTCCTTTGGGTGGTAAATTGAAGTAAACAATAATGAATGCCACAAGGGTTCCTCTTTGAGGTTACCAACACCTTTGTAAAGGAACTTGGTGTCATGGTTTCACACATTAAATTCAGTTACAAAATGATCTGTATTCATTTATGGGCCAAAAGAAAGATATTCACATGAAGTCATAAGGTTCCTGCTTAGTGGTTCTGGGGAAAGGTAGGAAAAAAAAAACCGAAGTTATAGATGAGGATGACTGGGGATGCCCTGTGAACCCCCATAATCCTTACCCGTAGCCTGTGACATCAGACTTAAGCTGGAACCCAACTGCCCCTGTGGTGCAAGAGCCATGGGGACGTGATCCCAGCCCCTCCCTGAGAGCTGATTCAGCCTGGATAGGTCACCACTCCTTCCTCTCTTTACCTCTGAGATACTCAGACTCCTGACCTGGGCATGTCTCAGAGTCTAAGAGAAGAGACGCAGTGGGCTTGAGATGCAAGGGCAACAATACAGCAATAAACAAGTATAAAGCAATCCTGTGCGAGACTCTGTGAAGCAGGAGGACAGTAATCAGGAAAGGTATCTAAGAAGGGACTTTTGTTCACATACCCAAAGTTAATTACAAGTTGACTAGAAAACTAAAGGCTCTAAAACTGGCTTCCACCTAGCAAGTCAGAAAAATCTCTAGGCCCTGTGATCTAAGCAGTCACAAACCCCAGTCTGCAACCCATAACTTAGCAACCTCCAGGTGACCTGAAATCCTTTTTGTCACTCTGAAGCAAGTTGCTTTTTAAAATTTTAAGATAACCAAAGAAGAATCCAGAACTGACCCACTTCTTCAGGCTTAAAGGGAAGTCTGAGTAGCCAAGGCCATCCTGAAACTTCCCACAGAGGGCGACATCAATGATTAATCACCCTTCAGACACACGCATGTCATTATCCCCCATTAGGCTACTTTTTGCTTCCAAAAAGGCCGTTATAAATGTATTTGCTGTCTGTCTTCCTTCTCACCTGATCTCTATATCCATTCTAGGTTCTCGGTTTTCCTGCCCTTCAACACCAATTTCAAGACAGGGAAGAAAGACCATCTTTCAAGAGAAAAACACCAGATAGTTGCCTTCTTCACTTTTCCAAACCAAAAGATAAGCTCAACTAACTTCATTCATATTTTTCTCAAATAGGATATTTAAAGGCCACATGGATACATGCCTAAATCCTTGACTCTTACCCCAGTGTTAACAATCACAACCACTTAAGAGTCACCAGATAAAGTCCAGGATGTATCACTTAGTTTTGAGTCAAAAGTAATCAGAATATTCCACTTCCTCTTGGTTCCTTCTCCTCAGACTTTAGAAGGAGGTGTCCTTTAAATCCCGAGTGACTGGAAGCCAGTTAGTCAAGACCCTTTTTGACTCGGGGGAACCACAGCAGGGGGTTCTGACCCACCAGCTTCCGAATGCAGCTACTGGAGCAGCAGGACAGAGCCAAGTCCTCTCAAAAGAGACAGGGACCACACAACCATCTGCCTTTATTTACAAGGGAAAGCTGTCTTTCAATTGTATTAAGTCTGTACAACCAGAGAAACTGGTTTACCTGAAAAGGGAGGCAGACCCTCCCTGGTACAGATGCCTCCACTCTTCTTGGCCTCTCAGACTCTTCCCTGAGCCCTTCTTTAATTGCAATTGGGCAAGCTTCTCCCCATAGAGTTTTGGGGCTCTGGCAATGCACTCAAGCTCAGTACAAGACCTTATCTTTTCAATCTGCTTCTGAATTGATGCCTACAGGCTGGGTGGAGACTCAGATCTCTCTTTTTGGCTAGAGCCAGGCTGAGGGAGCCCCAGGGCAGTGCTCAAACACCTCAGATACTATTACCCTATCCTGCCTTGCCAGGAGTTCTTTGAAGGGTGGGTAACTCATCTCCCCCACCATCCTCCTCAGATTTCCATCTTCACGTATTTCAGACCTAGGAAAGAGTAACGAGTAAAGCAGGAGAAGGTGACAATGCACCCACCTTCATCACCCTCCTTTTCCCTTTTAAGCAGCTTTCATTGCTTGGGCCTTTTGCCTCCCTCAATCTTCAGCTGACGGTCGATGGCCTCCTCCAGCTCCAGCAACGCCCCCTCTCCTCCCACGCCCCCTCCCCAAGCTCCAGAGCCTGCAGCCACCGCTTTCCCAGTCCTGCAGGCAACAGGCAGCCAGCAGGCGCCCCAAGCGGGCTCCCCACCCCCTTCTTGGCGCCGCCGCGCGGCCGGCCGGCCAGGGCAACTCACAAACAAAGCAGAGGCCGGAGAGACCCCAGGAGAGTTACTCTGCGGGGAAGCTGGGGCTGCCGCACATCTGGACTCAAGGAGACAGCTGCAGGGGCTTTAGATAAGCGCCGCCCCAGTCCCCGCGTTCTGCCTTCTGACAGGAAACGGACTCCCAAGAAGTCCTGCTTGGAAACCCTTCGCCACCACAGCAGCACGACCTTCGGGGCAAACCCACCCCCTCAGATTCCCTTGGGCCATTTCCTGCTTCCTCTCCCTTTTAATTCTCCCTTCCTTCAATTCCCAGCCTTGGCTTTGAATGTTTCTGAACTAGTCTTGGATTTTTGTGAGAGTCCAGGCCCCCTAAGATTCCTTCTCCAGCTGAATTCTGGCTTTTGAAGCTGGCTACATTTCCAGGCTGTTCTAATTAAATGCAGAGCCTGAGAGAATCCAGTGCTGGGCTTATGAACCTTAACGATTTGGGGAAAGGTCCTTCAGATTTAAATTCGTTTTTGTTGCCTTATATCAGCGCAGGACGGAGAATTTGTCAGGGCCGCACCATGTGTGTGACATAGAGAATGGTGAAGGGTCATCTAGATGAAATTTACTCATCAATAACTCAGAGAGAAAGTTCTATCCGGACTTAGAGGAGGATGGGGACGAGACGAGGGCGCTGTAAATGGGGTGGAGGGGAGAGGCCCAACAGGTGAAACTTAAAAAGGGCAAATGTCAAGTGAGAGGCTGTATTCTCACTGCTAACCAAACAGAAACAAAATCTCTGAGTGTTAAAGTGACATGAACAGCTTTAGCAACTTCTGCGAACTCTGTCTAGAAAGGTCCTGATTTCTTTTTCAGAAGAGGCTATACAACTGATAACCTTCCCTCTGGGATCTTTCTTACCATCTTGTTTTGCAGGCCGATTTGGGGGGAAGTTAGCTGTTTTCTGCAAGTCTCCTCAACAACATTAAAATTAGCAGAATAATGAAATACAGTCCTAATTGAGTACACAGAGAGTTCTTGGTTAATTAATGAGCCAAGCTTCGGCCCGGGGTTGCAAACCCACGCTGGCCTGCGAAAGTCCAGGCAGAAAAAAGCCCGCTCCAGTCCCAAAGAAAATTGTCACTTGGCAAAAATAGTTCCTGGTGTAGAGAGAAGTGTCAAACACGTTCCTATAGCTAGAAGTCATCTGTTACCCCCGCAGCTAAGATCCACATGTAAATAAGAGCAGGGAAGTGCGACTCGGCCACTGCGGGGGGGATGGGGAGGTGAGGGCGGACACACAGCTCCCAGCGCCCTCTCCCTATCCCTGGCATCCGCGCCCCACCCCCTGCAGGCTGGCGCCCAGACATCCAAAGTCGCTGTAAGTAACTGAGTTCCCAAACTGCAGCTCCGCATCCAAGTCAGACAGATCATCACCGAGAGTTAAAGAGCCCGCATTCTGCCGGGGAAACTGAAATGAGCGCGGTTCAGAGCCACTTCTCTCCCTGGGCCGCCCTCCCACCCCCTACCCCTATCCTATCCGTCCCCCCTCACCCCTCCCTCCTACTCAGCCGTCCCATTCTTTGGCGACAAGAAGGCGCAAACGCCGACAGTCACTCACCTCTGCACGGGAAGCAACAGCAGCACTTAGCAAAGAGCCACCCCAGAGAGGGACCTCGGGTGTAAGCCCGGTCGCCACCCCTCATGCTGCCGCGCGGCCCCAGCGCTCCGGCATGGCCCAGGCGCCAGCAGCGGTGGGAGCGCCGCGGGCAGGAAACTTCAGCGCCGCGGCCCGGCAGCCAGCTCCCTCCCTCCCTCTCCGCCTCCCTCTCCGCCGTCCTCTCCCCGCACCGCGGCCGGCCGAGGCTCCGACTGCCTGGGAGCCAGAGCTACCTTAGGGAGGAGCGGCGGGGCCGGGCGGGGAGGGAGGGCCTAAGGGGGGCGGAGTTGCAAAGTCCAGCTGTTTGCTGGAGTCCGGACCAGCAGCGTGGCCCAGGGTCTTACGCAACGCAGCCTGTGGCTGTGGGCTCTGGGCAAGCACTGGGCGGTCGGTTTGTAGGACACACAGCCCCAAGCCCCAAGCAGGTGCTTCTCCTTGCGTGCAGCTTCCTCTCCTCAAAGGCTACCCAATCAGCTCTGGCTTAAGATAGACGCCAGATGAGACCAAAGAGGTGGGAGAGGGACAGATGCAGAAGGTTCAAGACTCAATCATGCTTTCTGTCTTTAAAAAGTTCACCCTCTCCTTCCTCTCAGCTTCCCAACGTGGACAGCCTCCTCTGTATTGAAAATATCTTCACCTAACATTTTTCTTCCCCTCCTTTTAATATTTAATGCTAATAAGGATAATAGTGCCACACTCTTTTATCGGTTCCTGGGCTGTGATGATTTTGTGCAAAAGCACACTGGATTTAGAATCATAAAACCAACATTCAAAGCTGTTTGGTCACCTACTAGCTGTTTGACCTTAGGCAAGTTACTTAACTTTTTTGATCTTTAATTTCCTCATTTCAAAAATAAATAGGGCCAGCCCTGGTGGCCTAGTGGTTAGGTTGCGCATACTCAGCTTTGGTGGCCTGGTTCGGTTCCTGGGCACGCACCTATACCACTTAGTGGTGGCTGTGCTGTGGTGGTGACCTACATACAAAAAGAGGAGGTTGACATGGATGTTAGCACAGGGTGAATCTTTCTCAGCAATAAATAAATAAATACATAAATAAATAAATAAAAGAAGAAAAAAGAATCTCTACATTACAGGATTGCTAATAGAATTTTAAAAGACATATCCATGGAAGTACCTGTTGGAGACGAGATGTTTAATAGTTCCAGTTGAGTGAATGTCTACGGAGAACCTCCAAACATCACTTATGGTGGGAGACTTCCATTCACCAACCCCCTCCCCAACCACACCCAGTCCATGTCTCATTCCTTTTCCTTTCCTTTTCCCCTGTCCTTTTCTTCTTTAAGTCTTTTGCATATTTCAGAGCCAAGCTCACATCCCCTACTCTCCCTATGAAGCCCACCTGGACCAATCAACGGGACCTTCCCATGAGCCACTGTTTATCACTCACAGTGCATCTCTCCCATTTGTGTCTACATTTAGGAAAAAGGGATTGCTGGAAACATACAACACTCACAAAGTAGAGAGGGCCTATTCATCAGAAAAAAAGGGAAGTTTGTGAGAGGAATAAAAAACAGAAGCTTGATTACTAGGTAACCACTTCCCACCTGAAGACAGCCAGCCACAGGACAGGACTTTTAGGAGTTACCAGGATTTGGGGCTTCCATTCTCAGTTTTAACCATGTTTAGATTTGTGCCTTATTTATCTATGTGATGCAGCACCTGCCACGTGGTTGGAACACAGTGGATGCTCAGCAGATGACAGCAGCACGAATTAATGAGTAACAATAGCAAACATGCATTGAGCATTTATTCGTGCCAAGCAGTTTCCTAATTGCTTTCTATACATTAACTCATTTACCCACACGAAAAACCCTCATAAGGTGAGGTCGTCTTTTACATCTGAGGAAACTGAATGAATGAACTATGATGGGGCTTTGATGCTTTAACTCTAAAGAGAAACTCTAAAGAACTTCACCCCATAGGAACAGCAGAACCTAAAGTCAAAATCTAACTTCTAGTTCTACCACTGCCATCTCCCTGATGGCCTCTCCTGGCAAGAATTACATAAGAATCTCACGGTCGAGCAGGAAATGTGCCTCTGGTTCTCCACATACAAAACAGAAATGAAAGTTCAAATTGCTCATGCAGCCTAAACCCCAGATTCCTGATTCACTGACCATCCTGATTAATGGTCAGTCTCATCTTGCCAGCTTGAGTTACGGCAGGATCACTGTTATCTTGGGTTCCAGTTCTGGCCTGTGGCAACCAGTACTATTGTCTAGTTCTCTCTTCCATATCACCAAAGTCAAAACCCATTTTGCTGGACTTGCAAGTCCAGAGCAGAAAATGGCCAGGACCCTCAGCTCTTCTAAAAGTGAACTTTATTTGCTTGTGATCCACTGCATGTGGGCTATGATACAGAGCAGATATTTAGTCTACCCACCCAATCCACCGCTTTGGATACTTCTGGGGCATTCTGATAGGAATTCAAAGATGCTTCAAAATTGCTTCATGAGTAACCAGTTCCTTTTTTACTTAAATCTTCCTTCTGGGCCTTTGTGTTCAGGTGCCACTGATCACTGTTCTGTCATAATCCTTTGCAAGAGGCTGATGACATGATTTTGCAGAAACTGGCTTAAGTTAGAGGTCTGAAGAAGACCCAGCCCTTACTTCAGATATCACAGTACCAGTAGACTCTAAAGTAGTCTTAGTCTCCGTGAAAAGAATCCATCAAGCATGTTTCCACTGGTCCTTATAACCAAGGAATCCATCCTACTCTCAAATTAAAGGCATAAAACCATTAGGAACACCTACCCATCTTAGTTGACATGGTCAACACATTTTTGGCCATCCTGGAGATTCACTCTTGGGTAAGGTATCAACAACCTGAGTTCCATTGCCATCCTCACATGCCTTCCAGAATGAGACCAGTGATGTCTATAATCCAACAAGGAAGTCTTGAACACCACTGGGACACTGACTGACTGCAGACCTATTCATTCATTCAGCAAATACTTATTGAGTGCCTGCTATGTGCAGGATCTGTTCTAGTCACTGGGTCTACATTGCCAAACAAAAATAACCCCAGCCCTTGCGGAGCTGGCCACTAGGACAGACTCACCATGAACATGAAAGAAAAGGGAATCAACATCAGATATTTGACCAAGTTCTGAGTTGAGGAGTTTTAAGAAAATAGGTGCCTGAATGCTCTAACCTACATCTAGATGTTTTAAGGTTATGTTCTTAGAACAACTGAGAGGTGATGGGAGGGCAATGACTTTAAACACTGCTGCTTATTAGAATCATCAGGGAAGGTTTTCAAAATTCTAGGCATTTGTTTTTTGGTTTTTTTTTTTAAGGCTCTCCAGGAGATTCCAGGGTGGAATCAAGTTTAAGAACCATTGATGCCTGGATCTTCCTCCCTCACCCCCCTCGAGATTCAGATTAATTCACTTAGGGTGCAGCTGGGCATCAGCAGTCTTAAAAGTTCTCCTGGTGTCTGTAATATGCAGCATAGTTTGAGAGCTCTTGGTGTTATGTGGCGGTTCTCAGACCTGAGTGTGCCTCAGAATCATCTGGAGGGTGAGTTAAAACACAGATCACTGGGCCCCTTCCCAGAGTTTGTAATTCAGTAGGGTGGGGGTGGGGCCTGAGAATTCGCATTTCTACGAGTTCCCAGGTGATGCTGATGTTGTCGGTACAGGGACCACACCTGGAGAACCACCAGTGCAGCAGATTCCCCCCATCGATTTGCCGTCTATGCCTCCTTCTTTTTGTAAGAGCACCTTGATTTTTCTTCGAGGAACCAGCCCTTCTCCATTCTCAGACCATGTTTTTAGGTGTGGCTGACATCCTCTCCTTGTCTACCCTCTACTCCAAGGATGAGCCCATGACCTGGGCTTGGCCAGTCAGTCACAGGAATTGGTTCAGATCTAGCACATGACCCAATTTCAGCCAATGAGCATAAACTATGAGAGCTTAGCAAAGGCTACTGGGAAAGCAGCAATCTCTTCCCACAAGATTTCTAAGTTGGTAGAATGTTAGCCTAAAGCAGCTGAGGGCCATCTTGCCATAACCACATAGGAAGAAGCTGCCTGAGAATAAAGCCAACATGGGGGAAAGAGATGAGAGAGACAGAGAGAGAGATGGGGGGTGGGGAGGAGAGGTTTGATGATATCGTCTCACTAAATAGATACTTTTTCCCAAAGCCTTATTGATCCCTGGCCTTTATTTGAGCCCACAATAAACTTTTTGCACAAGATAGTTGAATGTCCATAATTTCAGGGTTTTCAAACACCTACCCACCCACTCCCAAAGTTCAGGCTAAGAACCCTGGAGCTATAGCAATATCTTTAGAGTGTTCTTAATTTCCAAACAGATGGCTGAGTCTCATTCCTATTTTTGGCAGAGTTTGTCTTTAGTGATGCCTCCAGTCAGTCCATTTTATAAGAATTAGGCTTTCTACCTACCCATGTGTTCATTTTATGTCTCATCTCCACTGTCCACAACAGTGACCCCCAAGAGTTCCTGCTGGTCTTAGCCTACAGACATACTGGACCAGGGATACCACAATGCTAGGCCTGCTACTGGGGACCAGTGGGACTGCCCTTTCCCCCCAGGTTAGCCACAGGCTTCAGCAATGCTGGACCACATCCTCAGGCATCTGCCCTTTTCACTGACAGACATATGTCCAATTTTTTTCCTTTAGGCTTATTCTTTTCAGATTTACAGGAACAGAGATTTTCAAAATCACAACACTTCCCCCCATTTCTTAATGAGAACTCAGCGCAGAGACAGAAGGACTAGCAACTGGGCCCCCATGCAGGCCTGATTCCTGTGAGAACCTTCTTACTGTGACAAGTATAGGACACACCTTTTACAGAACACTCCCAAACAGGCTCAGTGAGGGCTGTGGGCATGGTTCCCGGTGAATATGGAGGACAGGCCCACCCCAACCTGTCACCTACATGCCCTTACCCCAGCAGTGCTTCTCCCTTCTAGCACCCACTCCCACATTCGGATCCAGATTCAGATCTATAGTTTATAAAAAGCTCTGCGGGTGATTTCTACATGAAGTCAGGGCTAAGAATCACTGCCCTTGGGCCTCAAGGCCACCTGCACTCTGGGAGAACTTCCTGCATGGTTCACGTGGAGTTTACGAAGCACCTGGACTCCAGTGTTTTCACTTTCTCAAACTCTGACAGCTGGTCTCTTGATTCATTCTTCTACTGCCTGTACGGTCTCCATTTGCTAACTGCATGATCCTTAATCCTCATCTCCTCTGTGTAGATTTCTGACCTGTGAACTGCCTGATGGCTGGTACCAAGGTGGTTCATAATTTTTCCCAAATTACCCCATCCTGGCTTCCCTTTATGACTGTGGCTTAAAACTCTAAGATTCTTGCCAAGTACCGATCATGAATTCAAGAAGTGTTTTTTTTTTTTCCCTCCCCAAAGCTCCAGTACATAGTTGTATATTCTAGTTGTAGGTCCTTCTAGTTCTTCAATGTGAGCTGCTGCCACAGCATGGCTACTGACAGGTGAGTGGTGTGGTTCTGCACCTGGGAACCAAACCCAGGCTGCCGAAGTGGAGCACACCAAACTTTAACCACTAGGCCATCAGGGCTGACTCGAATGGTTGGCTCTCGAACATCTACTATCTGCAAGTCACTAAGTGAACCTGTATAGGGAATTTACATGAGAAATATAAACTGAATAAGACATGTTCCCTGAGCAAAGACAAAGAAGAACAAGGGGAGTTCTAGAAGTAGTTGGTTCAATTTTTTGTGGCAGAAAAAGGAAACTAGAGACAGACCAGGACTGGACACAGGTAAAGGTTTTGTCTTTATGTGAAAAAGAGGAACAGAGATAATAATCATCAGTGGCCAGAAACGCTTAGGATTAGAGAAAGGAGGTGTAATGTATACATTGCTTCTGTATTTAATTTGAACTCCAAATATATCTTTCAAAATTGTATGCTGTCCATGTGGGTAACTATTCCCAGGTAATATGTACTATTTTAATAGTAATGTCTACAGAAAAAGCGTGATTGTCGGCATTACGCAGAGTAATCTCTTCTAATTATCTCCATTTAGTGTGGTCTAGTCTCTGCACCTGGCCCTGTGGGTACCACCATCCACCTGGTGACAGCTCCTGAGTAAACCATCACAGAGCTCATCCTTTATGTGTAAATGGGTTCCTCCGTGCTTGCCCACCTCACCCCTGTCTGCCTCTTTCTGGCCGGCTCACTTATCTTCAAGAAAGTTAAGCCCCAGCTCATCCTGCCGATCACCCTCTTTGTTTTCAGGAAGGAAGTATTACTGATCACCCTCTGGTCTGAGCCATGCCCCAGGTAAGGGGCGGTCTAGGTGATATTGATGAAGACCATGGGATCACACAGAGGACCCAGCTGTCTCCCCACAACAGCCAACGTACATGTTCTGTGGGGACAGGGAGGCAGACTACGGGCTGCCAGGACAGTTTCCTGGAGATCTGTGCTGAGCAGCCGCCTGAGCTCAGGACGAGACAAGCTATTTATCAAAGTGAAAGATGACTGCAGCTGGAGTTGCTAAAAACAAACCACTCCAGGTTTTATCTACTTCCAAAAACGTTTGCTTCTAAGTAGGTCAAAGTGTTCCCAAAGTAGGGCAGTGAGGAGTGCCGGCCTATCACTTTGACTGAGTTCCAACTTAGGAAGGCTTACCATTGCCAAGGGTCCACTACGAGGGATGGCAATTTAATTCCAACTGTCAGTGCCACCTTCCCTCCCACAGGCAGAAGGAGCAGCTGCAGCAGCATGTGGACTCAGGAGGTGCAGGGAAGAGGCTTCTGAAACATGCAACGCAAAGTGGATCTTCCCTGATACAACTCAGGTCGGTTTATTGAAGATTTCAATAACAGGAGGGATGTAGAAGACACTGCCATCCTTATATTTCTGAGCTTTCCACCATTCCAAATAAATGACAAGTGCTTAGCCTATGTGTCCCCAGAGAAGGCTTCCCAGGAAATGGGATTTCAAAGGCTCCTCAGCCAGAACTCCTAGCATCAGAACGCTATTCCCTCTTCCCATCCTCAGTCTCCTGCTAAAGCTCAAGCCAGTTTCCTCTATGGTTCTTAGGGGACAGAGAACACACTGAGCCTGGCCCTTCACACAGGAACTCCTCGGGGGTCCTTCCTTCCTATAAATATTTACTGAGAACTTCTTACATGCCAGCCACTGTTCTAGATGCTGGGGATAGAGTAATGAACAAAACAGACGAAATCCCTGCCCTTGTAGGGGAATTGAGGGGGTGGGGTATGGGGGGAACAGACAATTAACATGAACAATTATGTCAGGTAGTGATCAACGCAATGAGGAAAAGTCTAACAGGGAAAGGGGTATACAGTGGGATGGGAGAGAGTGGAGTGGGGAAGACCTCTCGAATCAGGGGACATTCCAGCAGAGGCTGAAAGAAGTGTGGCAGCAAGCCGCCCAGGTATCTGAGGAGCTGCAGCATCTGGAGGGTTCAGGCAGAGGGAAGAAAAGGTGTGGGCATTAGGTGAGAGTGTGCATGGCTCGAGGCGGGAACAGCTTAGTCATGTAGGCTGGCCAGGAGAGTGGTAGGAAGAATATGGCCCACCAATGACGTCCACATCCTAATCCCCAGAACCTGTAAATAGGTTCTTACACGGCAAAAGGGGCTCTGCAGATGTGATTAAGTTAAGGACCTCCTTAACTTGAGGAAGAAGGATCAGAGAGACACAACACTGCTGGCTTTGAAGATGGAGGCAGGGACCATAAGACAAGGAATGGAGGCAGCTCCTAGAAGCTGGAAAAGGCAAGGAAACAGCTTCTCCCCCAGAGCCTCAAGAAGGAACACAGCCCTGGCGACACCTTGATTTTAGCCCAACGACTCCTGTGTGGGACTTCTGCCCTCCAGAACTGTAAGAGAATAAATGTGTGTTGTGTGAAGCCACTAAGTTTGTGGTAATTTGTTACAGCAAAAAAGGAAACAAAGACATAGGAAATGAAGTCAGGGAACAGGCTCTGTTTTGTAGGAGCCTCCTTGCAGACACAGAAAGAACTTGGATGTCACTCGAAGTGAGACAGGAGCCATGGGGCTGTTCTGAGCTGAGGAGGGTCTTCAGCCTAGGCCTTGTCCCTGCAGCTGGGAGTCAGCAATGGTAACTATCTATTTGCCCCCTTGAGGACAAAGGTGGGACGCCACACCTCCTGTGGCCTACAGGGCCTTGTGGACAGTGAGGCAAGTGGGCATGACATCAGAATCAGCATTCCTGGCTGGGGCAGGTGGATGGTGGTGGGGAAACTGGACAGCCCAGTCCTATCCCGATGGCAAGGACAAAGAAAGAGGCAGGCCCTTCAATGAGTGGATGGCCTCTCTGCTCCTAGAGGATGGGAAACTGGTATTAAACGTGGCAAGAGTTGTAGACCGACAGACGTACACAAGTTGCAGGGTTTGGGTTCAGCCTGCAGTTTCAGTCCTACGCAGGTCCTAGATGGGGAGAAGTTGTTCTCACTGAGGTGGCGAGAGGAGGGTCCTACCACTGTGTCCCGCCAAGCAGCATCAGAATGCCGCTGCTGGACACTCCTGGAGCTGCAGCCGGCAAGGCTGCTCTGCACGGCCTTTAAGACCCTTTCATCTCTGATCTTCCCTGAGCAGAGAGGGCAGGCACAGCCCCAGGAGTCGGATCACTGCTGCTCTGCTCCTTCTCTGCCTCCCAAGCCACAGTTGGTGCATGGCATTCTGATCCCTTTGTTCTTTGGGGAGGAAAGTGGCTTCCGCCTGGCTAGCTCTAGTAAGAGAAAATTGCATTGTCTTCTCTTGGGGGAACATTCCGTTGGCTGGGGTGACCTCTTCTCCATCATCGCCAGCCTCTCCTCAGTGGCAGCCTTTCCTCTCTGGGGTTGAATCCCGAGGCTCTCATTTTAGCTCTGAGATCCATCAGCTGGTTCCTGAGGCTCCAATGAACAAGGATACCCTTCAAGCCCTGCCCTCCCTCCCTGCGGAAGATGAGCAGCATCATCTTCACGGGGATCTCACAGATTTACAGCGGACACCAGGAGGCAGGAAAACATGCTGTTGGAATGGGCATTCAGCATAAGCTAAGTCACAGCGGGCTGGCTACACAAAGGAAAGAGGCAGCGTCTCTGCAGAGGGCCCGGAGAGACCAGGTCTTTCCCTGACAGCACATGTCCTCCTCCTGCTTCCGCTCTGCTTGGAGGCAGCACCACACTGGGCTGTATCTAGAGGAGGAGGTGGCCTGGCCTGACATCTTCCTATTTGAGGCTTCGATTATAAGCCCTTTAATGTTCTAAATAATATCAGACGGACAGTAGGCAGCCGCAGGCAGGACATCACGACCACAATAGAGTAGGCCTGGGGCATACTTTCCAAGCGTCTTTGCTGCTCCTTTATACTTAAAAATAAAGGAATGTGTGTGTGGACTGGATGGCACCTATATCTCCCTCTTCCTCAAACCGAATCCTGCCAGGGATCCCAGACTATTGGTCGATGACTATTGAGCCACTTCTGGCCCATCCTATCATAGACAGGTAAGTGGAAGAAATTCAGTTAACAATGAAATAAGAAAGGTAACTTTCACAAAATTCCCCTTTGTCCTTCTCTTCTTTGAATTGAGGAATGACTCACTCACACCCTCCCCAACTCTCAGCATCTTGCACAGCCTTCCATCACGTAGCTCAGCCTATCTCCATGGTGTGACCCGAATGTTACCTTCAATGACCACAGGTAATCACTGAAAGAGGATTGGTCACTGAGAGGTGAAAGTGAGGGAATAACTTGAATTTTCAGCTCAAATACATCAGATATGATCTCAACTCTCTGGGTAAAAGGCAAAAGAAAGAAGAGAGGAATAGATCATTATTTCTTGAGAAATCATAGAACCAGATGGGCCTGCTGTTAGTAGACTGGGGAAAGGGCCCGGGATAGGCCAGGAATAGACACTGAGGGAAGGGAGAGGGTGTAGACTAGAGATAATGTTGGGGCCTTTGCAAAACCTATGGATGAAACTAGAAACAGAACCTTGACCCCTTGAAGAGCCCCAGAGAGATTCAGGCTGGAAACACCCTAGACTCACCCCTATAGAGATATCAGAACTGGGACAATGGGGGGCCAGCCCAGTGGCGCAGCAGTTAAGTTTGCACGTTCTGCTTCTCGGCGGCCTGGGGTTCGCTGGTTCGGATCCCAGGTGCAGACGTGGGACCGCTTGGCACGCCATGCTGTGGTAGGCATCCCGCATATAAAGTAGAGGAAGATGGGCACGGATGTTAGCTCAGGGCCAGGATTCCTCAGCAAAAAGAGGAGGACTGGCAGTAGTTAGCTCAGGGCTAATCTTCCTCAAAAAAAAAAAAAAAAAAAAGAACTGGGACTATGGGACAATGGTCAGGAAGGGAAATTAACATTAATTGTTAATCTATGTGGCACATCTAGGCTGGGAAGCCTAACTCAAGGGAAGTAGGCACTATTGCCTCATTTTATAGATTTTAAGTATCCTTCCCAAGGTCATCAACTTGGGCAAGTCAGTGGCTGAGCCAGGATTTAGACTCAGGTCTTCCACCCCAAGACTCTTAGTTACTCCACACCTCTCACCATCTCATTTTATGGCCTAATAACATACCATTGTAAGGCCTCATGGTAGCCAGGTCACTTTTGTTTCATCCCAAACAATTAGCCTGTGCACACAACAATAAGACCAACTTTACAGTTTAAAAAGCACTTTTACTTAACATTGCCATCTTTGAGCCTCCCAGCAACTCTGGGAGATAGGCATTTTTATGAGCTTCCCGCTGCATAGATGCGGACACTATGATTAAGTGACTTTCCACTCATTCCACACCTTGTCCTCTTCCTGGCCTACTTGACTACCTGAGAACCACACCCTCCCCTGTTTTCTCAAAAATGTGCAAGTACCCTTCTAAGGAAAACATAGGCTGATTATAACATACTAGGTTGAACCATTTGAAATTGCTGCTATCCAACCATTTTTGACTACAAAAATGGCAGTTTCATGTGGTTCAACCTAATAAACTGGACCTCAAAATGAAGATATTTCTGCCATGCTTGGATGAATTAAACATAGGACACTTAGGTTGCCAAGGATACTTACCTGATGTGGAGAGAAAAGCAGACATTTTTAGAACTGTAAGGGATCCTAGAGGTACTTCAGGAAGATATGGATGAAAGGGGATAGAAATGCTATTTTAGAACAAACAACAATATGAATGACTGTAGGGAATAACCAGGAACAAAGACTAGCCCCTAGGAAGCCTCTGAGTGGAAGGCAGTCGCCTCTAAATTCTGTGCCCGTAGAGAAGGAGACCAGATCAGAGGTCGGTGAGTGAGAGACCAGGGGCACCTGCAGGGGTCAATCAGATGGCTGGAAACTCCGAAATCCAACGATGGTTAAGAGGACTTTAAAGCCACATACAAATAATCACTTTAAACAAGGTAGGATTGTTGAGTTGAATCCAAAATGTTTTGTTCTGCTCTAATGATTTAATAAAAGATGCATGGAGAAATTGCTAGACTCTTATCAAATTATATCTTAGGAGAGAAGTGTCTAACATTTTATGAGAAAGTCAAATTACTTTGTTCTAGATGAAGATCAGAAGGAGATGGAGAATGAGAATTAGGACTGGTGGGTTTCAACTGGAGGAGTGGGGAGGGGACAATAGGAGAAGAGAGGGGAGCAAGTATCTGGATGTCAGCACTAAGAGGAGTTTTCTAACCATTCGAATTGCACTATAAGGCAACAGCCTTCGTCCACAAGTAATCAGTCCCTGTGAGTGCTCAAGTGATGCTTGGCTCACCACCTGTCAGAGACATTTTAGAAGGGGTTCCCTACATTAGTGGAGAGAGTGAATCAGAAGACCTTTAAGACGCTTTTTCAGGGCCAGCCCCGTGGCTGAGTGGTTAAGTTCACACACTCCGCTTCGGCGGCCCGGGGTTTTGCCAGTTCGAATCCTGGGCGCAAACATGGCGCCGCTCATCAAGCCATGCTGAGGTGGCATCCACACGCCACAACTAGAAGGACCACAACTAGAAGGACAACTACAAATACACAACTATGTACCAGGGGGCTTTGGGAGAAAAAGGAAAAATAAAATCTTAAAAAAAAAAAAAGAAAAGATGCTTTTCAATTCTAGGATTCCAAGAGCCCATAGAAGCCAAGGTTCTGAAGGGAAATGAAATCTAATCAAGGACCACTTAATTCAATTATAAAAAGAAAGTTTTACTTCTAACTTTTTAGAATTCTGAAAAATGGCTAGGAGCTCCTTTTAGAATCACTACCAATATATCTCCATCTATCTTAATAAAAACGCACTTTTCTTCATGAAGTATCGGCACTCAATCACATTTCTCACTCACATGCATTATTTTTTGGTTTCAATTATTCTTATCCAACAGTATTGTGATTTTTAAAAACAACCTTATCACTATTTTTCACTGCAAACATACCATATTCAGCTATGTTATTTTTTTCTTAAAGATTGGCCCTGAGCTAACACCTGTAGCCAATCTTCCTCTTTTTTTTTTCTTCTCCCCAAAGCCCCCCAGAACATAGTTGTATATTCTAGTTGTAGGTCCTTCTAGTTCTGCTGTGTGGGACACCACTACAGCATGGCTTGATGAATGGTGCTAGGTCTGCGCCCAGGATCCGAACCAGTGAAACCCTAGGCCACCAAAGTGGAGCACGTGAACTTAACCACTCGGCCACGGGGCCAGCCCCTCAGCTGTGTTATTCTTAAATAAAATTTTGTGGGCTAGCTCGGAAACCTATCCTCATTCATCACACTTCCATGTACGATTTTGTTCCATGGGGAAGTGAGTTCTGAATTTCAAGTGGCTACATCACAGCTGGTCAGTTTCAGATGTGGTGGTGTGCAAATGGAGTCAGAGTATGGGTCAGCAAGCTGTGGTTTTTTGGGTTGTTTTGGTGAGGAAGATTTGCCCTGAGCTAACATCTTAACATCTGCGCCAATCTTCCTCCACTTTGCATGTGGGATGCCTCCACAGCATGGCTGATGAGTGGAGTAGGTCCGCACCCTGGATCCGAACCTACGAACCCTGGGCCACCAAAGCGGTGTGTGCAGAACTTTAACCACTCAGCGACGGGGCCAGACCAGCAAGCTCTAGTTTTAATGTGTTACTTCATACCTGAAAGGAAATGTTTGGGAAATATTCATCCTCCAATTATTTTTTCAGCTTCCCATGGTAAAGCCCTGTGTTAGGCATTATGGAGTAAACTAAAAACCTGAGAGAAATTGCTCCAAATGCAGAATTATACTGAAAACCAAGAAAGAGAGTGCTTTTTGGTGGATTCTCCAGGGTCAGTAGGCAGGAGGAGCTTTTAAGTCTGGTTTTGATAGCAGAGGGGATAGGAAAGGAGCATTTCGGCTCCTGGCAGCAGAAAGTGCAGGGAGCTCCCATCCTGCAGAAAATCTGTTGGACGAGCTGCACCAGCTCCAGGGGTTGGCTGGCCCCTATCAGAACTGGACCCAGTTCAGCCTGCTATCCAGGGTGCTGCTCTGTTGCGGTGCTCCAGCCGGGGACACCAGGATCTTTCTAGTGGGCAGAGCACCCACAGGACAAGATCTGTCTGGTTGATGCTACTACCCCAGGGAAGGGAGCACATGAGGCCCGGGGTGAGAGGGAGAGGGAGAGCGAGAGCAGTATGTATGGCTGTCTGAATGGGGCTCATGCTCTCTAAATCCTCGTCCAGCCAGACTGTTAAATAAAGGGGCGCTGAGTCAGACGGAAGGACGATAAACTAAAGTACCCATCTCAAATGCTTTCAGATTCGGGAGATGGTAGAGCACGGTGGTAAAGAGTGAGACCCTGGGAAATGGACAGACTTGGGTTCAAATTTAGGTCTGCCCCTTGCAAGCTATATGGCTTTGGGCAAGTTACCTAATCTTTCTAAGACTCAGTTATTAGTATTAAAGCATTAACCCAGAATCTGGCCCAAAGTAAGGCTCAGTAAGTGTCAGGTATTTTTGAATTGACCACAGATTTAATATAAGTCAACAGTATTACAGACTTGTTCAGCATCTTCAGGCTGTTGGTGGTATATGCCTCCAGAGCCTGTTTTCTCCACTGTTCTGGACCTCCACACCTTGTGCAGCCTGGGGAAGCGGTTCCCGGGCCAGCTAGGCAATAACAGCAGAACTCATCAGGAGACCCTGTGGGAGAGGACTCCTTGCGAACAAGCTAGGTCCACCATGGGCCACTGCCCCTCTCCTCCAGGACATCTGCTTGTAGGGCTCACCCGGCCCTGGGCTAGGTTTGGGAAGCAAGAGGCATTTCCTTATAGCTCCTCCAGGCACTTGGCTAGAGCCGGGGAAGAAACTGTCCAGGAAAAGAAAAGGAACACGGATGTTCTATAGTGGTGGGTGGAGAAGAACCTAGACCTGTTTTTGGAGCCTGGGGCAGAAGTACCCAGGACCAATGCCTTTTTTTTTTTAACCATTATAATCATCTTTAAGTATACAGTACAGTGGAATTAAGCATTCACATTGTTGTGCAACCATCACCACCATTCATCTCCAGAACTTTTTTCATCTTGTAAAACTGAAACTCTATATCCATTGAATACTAACTCCCCATTCTCCCCTCTCCCCCGGCCCCTGACAACCACCATTCTACTTTCTGTCTCCATGAATTTGACTACTCTAGGTACCTCATATAAGTAGAATCATAGGGTATTTGTCCATTTGTGACTGGCTTATTTCACCTAACATAATGTCTTCAAAGTTCATCCATGTTGTAGCATGTCAGATTTTCCTTCTCTTTTAAGGCTGAATAATATTCCATTGTATACATATTACCGCATTTTATTTTTCCATTCATCCACTGATGGACACTTGGGTTGCTTCCACCTTTTGACTATTGTGAATAATGCTGCTTATGAACATGGATGTACTAATACCTCTTCGAGTACTTGCTTTCAATTCCTTTGGGTATATACCTAGAAGAGGAATTGCTGGATCATGTGGCAATTCTATGTTTAATTTTTTGAGGAACCTCATACTGTTTTCCGTATCAGTTCACCATTTTACCTTCCCACCAGCAGTGCAGAACAGTTCCAGTTTCTCCACATCCTTACCAATACCTGTTATTTTCTGTGTTTTTTTTAAAAAAAATCATAGCCATCCTAATGGGTGTGAGATGGTATTTCATTGTATTGATTTGCATTTCCCGAACGATTAGTGATGTGGCCCATCTTTTTATATGCTTATTGGCCATTTGTATATCTTCTTTGGAGAAATGTCTATCAAGTCCTTTGCCCACTTTTAAATCAAATTGTTTTTTTGTTGTGCAGTTGTAGGAGTCCTTTATATAACCTGCATACTAACCCGTTCCAATGCATCTTTAAGAATCTCCTAAGTCTGATACTGGGGGATGCTAAACCCAAAAAGCAGTGGCTCTCAACCCTCACGAGCATCAGAATTACCAAGGAACTTAAAAAATACTGATGCCCAGGCCCTTGGTAGCTCTGAATTAATTGGTCTGGGATGGGATGTGAGGCATTAGTATTTTCCAAAGTCTCCAGGTGGTTCTAAGATGTGTCCAGAATAAAAAACCACTGCTATCCAGTCTTTGTCCCTAGGGAGGCGCTGCCCTCCACCACTTACTGCTGAGAAAGTGAGAGTGGACTGGGGAGAGGAATGACTGGGTGCCACAGGGCCCAACCTTTGTGAGAAGCCCTCTGATGCCAGGGTGGCAGGAAAGTAATAGGAAAGGCAGCCCCCGCCCCCCAACTTTGTCACACAGCCCCACCATCAGTCCTGTGCAGACATATCAGGAGGAAACAACCCGCCACTGTCTCCGGGGAAGGCACAAGAGGGAAAGATGGGCGTGGAGCCAGGAAGCCCAGTGGGCAGAGTGTGTAGTGCAGAGCACTGAGAGAGGAGGAGGGTGCCCTGGTTCCACTCCAGCTCTGCCGCCAACTCTCCCTCTGGCTTCGGGAAAGTCACCTCGCTTTCCTGTGCCCGAGAGTGTCCCTGGAAGAGAGGAAACTGGGCTCCTGCCGTGGTTCTCAATGCTAGCTGTGCCTTGGATTCACCTGAGGAGCACTTAAAACACAGTGGCCCTCAGGCCCTACCCTGGAGACTCTGATTCCAGTTGTCGTAGGTGGGGCCTGAGTGTTGTCATTTGGTAAAGCTTCCAGATGACTCTATGCAGTTAGGGTTGAGAACCTGGGCCAATGGTTCTGCAAGTTCCCTCCTTGGTGCTGACATTCCGCAGTTCTGCCTCCATCTCTGGGGGTGACAGTTGTGCCCTGAGTGCTCATGTGGCACTAAGCACACACCATACAGACACTTCCCTGCCTCTCACGGCCGCAGGAGCACTGACTTGATGCTCTTTGCAAAGGTTAGGAGGAGCAGCTACCTTCTAAGAATAGAAAACGAAATGGATTCTGACCTCCAATGACACCGTATGAGGCCACCCTGTCCTATTCCACGACCCCCAGAGGAGGGTTTCGTTCTCGATCTAGTTGTGCATAACTTATAAGGTGGCACGCCCGTGGGAGATAAACCACTGGTGAATGAAGAAAAGACCAGGTGGCCAGCGGGTAGCTAGTTGGAAAGGGAGAAGGAACAGTTTATTGAGTTTTTGCTAAGAGGCCAACACTCTGGGCAGGCCCTGGAGAGAGGGAGGGGGTTTTCCAAGCTGGGGATATATGGAAGTGCACATACTCTCCGATGAGGCCTTGTTAGGGCCCCAAAGGATGCTCCATGAAGAATAGTGACTTAGGTCCCCACTGCCAGGAGTCGGGCACCTACATATGCTGAGACCATACAGGTGAGAGGGTGGTGAGAGCTCATAGGTTGCCATTTGAAGGCCCAGCCTAACTGGTCTACGCTTGGAGAGAGGGGAACCAGTCTGCAAAAGAAAAGAGCCAAGGAAATGGGTGATAGGCATTGGTGAGGTGGCGCCTTTAAGAAGCCATGCCGGCTGGCAGAGTTAACTAGAAAGTTCTGTGACAGCCTCCTTCCCTGCTTTCTCTCTTGTCTCTGTTTTGCATCCCTCAGCTCCCATTGTCAGTTAGTTCTCCACTAACCCCCTCCCTCTTGAGTTTTCACCCTGAATGCTTCACCTCCTGCTCAGGATCACAGATCACTCGACTGCTCTCTGCTTCTCCACCTTGGGTTTGCTCCCTCCTGCCAAGCTGCACATGTGGGGGCCCCAGCTTGGCCAGGGGCAGGGAGGGGATGCGCATCTTACCCCGCCACAGGCCAGGGAGGCTGGGATTATGTCAAGAAGTCTCAGGTCTTCTCTCGAAGCTGAGTCCTTCCTAATGGAGCGAACCACAGCGGGACATCTTTGACAAATTCCCCTTTCCCAGCAAATGAATTGCTGTCCTAGGTTTTGTCTCTGGATGGGGTCTCCAGACTGGACTTGTGGGAGTTTGTATTATTCTGCTGAATAATCTATGATAAACGATGTAATAATTATAACAACCAAATGTATTGAGTGCAGGGAACCGTCCTGGTTGTTTTGTCTGTATGATCTCATTTCACCCTCATAATTCTAACCTTTTGTGCTCCGGTTTCCCCCTTGGTTAGACTTCAAACAACCACGTTCCTGAGTTTCTCTAGTGGCTGCTTCAAAGGACTGAGGAGCTGCACTGGCAATTTCAAATTCCACACAACTTTCTGACACAATTCTTCCTTGGTCCTCAGAGGAAAAGGGGGAATAAGCGGGTGATGACTAAGCTGGGGGAGAGGAGCACAGGTGTGTGTGTCGGGGGGAGGAGAATTAGGTTTTAGTTTGTATTATTCTCCTGGTAGAAAAAACCCAGGAGGGGCCGGCTCCGTGGTGGAGTGGTTAAGTTTGCGCGCTCCGCTGCGGCGGCCCAGGGTTCGGATCCTGGGCACGGACACGGCACTGCTCGTCAGGCCACACTGAGGCGGCGTCCCACATCCCACAACTAGAAAGATATGCAACTAAGATATGCAACTGTGTACAGGGCGGGTTTGGGGAGATAAAGCAGAAAAAAAAAGATTGGCAACAGTTGTTAGCCCAGGTGCCAATCCTTAAAAAAAAAAAAAGGAAGATTGGCAACAGTTGTTAGCTCAGGTGCCAATCTTTAAAAAAAAAGGAAAAAACCCAGGGGGCCGATGGAAGTCGGGCAGCACCAAAAATGCAACCTGCTATCGCCATCTGGTGGAGGAAAGAGGAAGCCAGGCTTTGGAGAGAGAACAAGTTGCAATTCCAGAAACGGGAACATTTCAAACATGCACCCCGTAGTATCTGCTAGGAAGCCTGCAACAGGTGTCCGTGGTGACCCTCGGTCCTGCCTCCCAACAGAACCAGGTACCTAGTGCAGGTCTGCATAGCAGGTGCCCTGATGCAGGTTATCTGACTAGTTAGAGAAACAAGCTCAGAACTAAGTTGCTCTCTGGGCCTCAGTTTCCTCAACGTAAAATGAGTGACTTCAAGGCCCTGCCAGCTTGAATTTTGAAGTCAGTGGTTGTCATACTTGCGTGTGCATTGGAGTCCCCTGGAGGTCTTGTTAAACACAGATCACCGGGCCCCACCCTGGGCATCTCTGACCCAGCAGGTCTAGGGTGGGGTCTGAGAATTTGCATTTCTAACAGGTTCCCAGGGGATGCTGATACTGCCAACACAGAGATACTGCCCCCCTACTCTGGATACTCACTGTTCTAAGTAGTTCAGTCTCCCTGGTGTGAGAAAAAGTGAATAAAGAAGCAGAAAGCTTATATAAAACAATACAGAGCTTATATAAAATAGAAGCCAAGGCTCAAATAACTTATCCATCAAAGGCACATAAATGAGTGTCTCGGACCCTGGCAGGGCTGAGGGGAGAGTCAAACCCGACTGTCCCTGGGTTTGCTTGGTGCCTCTGTGTCAGCATGAGCAAGGCTGGGGGTTTGGGGTTAGGGGGCCTGCAGTAGCTGTGGAGGGGAAAGTGGTTAGTGGAGAAAGGAGTCTAGGCTATAGCCATAGGTAGACGAGGACTTTTTAGAATGAAGGGTGACACAATGGGAGAGCTGGAAGAGATCTTAGAGGTCATCTAATTCAACCTTCATTTTTAAGGTGAAACTGACTCAGAAAAGTTAAATGACTTTGCCAAAGTCACACGGCTATTTGGTAGCCCTTTCTCTTCATATTCCCAACCCAATTTCTTCACAAGCAGATCCCAGAGAAATCCCACAAGGCCAAAACGGGTTCATGAGAGAGGTTAGTTCCACAACGGTCTTCAGTTAGAGTAGGCCAGCATCCCCAGCCGCCTTCGGGTCCACATCCCCTCCCCCTCCATTCTCCCTACCTTTCACCAAGGGGAAGAAGCAGTCCATCTCCACGCTGCTTCGGGAATGGGAGATGCACAGGGCACTGCTGGGGACCAGGCCCTCCTGAGGGGGGCTCCGTTCCGTGGTGCGCACCAGACACCAGCCCGGCCGCTCGCTCGGCCGCTCCAGCAGCTCCACCGTCTGTCCCACCTGGATGGTCAGCTCGCTGCTGTGGCCTGCGTTGAAGTCCTGGAGGACCACGGTCAACTCACATCCGCCAGAGAGCTTGGAGGTGATGGGGAGTGTGGGGTAAAATGTGAGGGCATGGGGGAAGGAGATGGGCGGGTGAGAGAGGAAGGGGAGAAAGGACGTGTGGGAGCAGAGGAGGAAGACAATGAAGAAAAAAAGGAAAAGATGGGATTCAAAGTGGAAAGAAGGCAGAAGTGGGAATGGAAAAGGGAGTTGGGAACAGGAGAGAAAAACAAGAAAAAAAAGTAATTAAGAGTGCCGTCGAATCACTGAGCCATTCCAGCTGCGGCCACAGTCTGGAGCCCGCCCAGAACCAGGGCTTTGATTCCAATTCCTTCTTGTTTGGGTGGAGTTCTTGTCATTATTCCTTTGCCAAGCTTCCAGCTTACTGTGCCTTTAACCCTCTTCCCCAGTGTGCCCCTTTACTCCTTCTAAGGGCTCTACCCTGTGCCCCATATCTGCCCCGACGACTACCCCTCAGACTCTTACCAGGCATCATTTCTAACTCACTCTCACATGATTTAGTTGATGTTTGGGAAGAATGGAAGAGCTGATCTCCCTTCTTTCTAACCCCTGTGAGCTCCCCATCCCCACCCCTCACTGGAGCCATTAGCTAAAGAAGAACGAGGCTTCAACACAAGAGCAGAAGCAACTATTTATCTGGAAGGGGAGCAGAATTCTTTCACTGTAGCTCAGCTATTAGAGGCCGGGGGAAAGAATGGGAAGGGAAGAAAGGGGTCACATCCTACTTAGGAACTGTCCTTAGTGCTCCATCCTGCCCTACCTCCAGGCCTGGCCCTTCCCACCGCACGAATCTGGGGCAGAATCAATAAAACTGGGTAGAGAGACCTGGAGATAGGACAGCCTCTACTAGTTGAACACTGAGACTTTCAATTTCCCCATGAGAAACCTTTACTCATTAATTTGTCTCCTAGAGGTAAGCACAAAGCCTTCTTCTTGGAAGAGCAGCTGCACTTAGGGGCTGAGGGAGAGGGAGGGAAGGGCAGGAAGCGGAGGCCCAGAGGCCCAGCTCGGCAGTCTGTTCTCTAAGGTTCAGCCCAAACAGCCATTTGGGGAGAAAGGCCCTGTACCACCTCCGGGGTACTTGACTTCAGTCTGCACATCTCTGACTTAAGCCTTCAGGGCCTGCCTTATCTACACCAACAGCCATATGAACGCATAGTCCAAATATGTTGTGCAGCTATTTCACACATGTCCTGGGAAGCTTCTGCTGAATGGCAAACACTGGGGCATCATCGTAGGTCAGGAATCAACAGTTCCACCAGGACAAAGAGCTCACTGTGCAGGACTGTGAGAGTTCTCTATTAATGGAACTTGACTGTCACAGTGGGCTTAAAAAGGTTAGCATGATGCATGAGACTGACAGTTGCAACATGCATCACCACCAACCAGAGCAGGGAGCCCATTGTAAACACACTCCCGTGGATGGGCACCATAGTGCCGTCGGGAGTAGAGCAGGACGAGGAATCTGTAGGTCAGAAGGTCAGAAAGAAAACCATGCTTGTTGGCTCACTTTCTCCATTTAACTTTGCTGGTCCTATTAAACACACAGGCCCCACTCTCCCACTCTCCTAGTGCTATCTTCTCTAAAGTCTCATTTAGAGGAGGATGTTGTAGGACGGTAACGCCTCACGTCTGTAGAGTGCGTGCACAGTGTGCAAAGTACCTTCGCATGAATCCTCACAATAACCAGGTGATATTAGCATCTCCATCTCATACATCAAGAAACTGAAGCTCAGAAATGTCAAGATCTGTGGTTGGAGCACTGAGTCTGCATGAAGATCACCTAACGAACTTATTAAAAATGCAGATGCTCTTGCTGGTCCCTCTCTTGCCCGAGCCTCCAATCACACGAGGCTCAAGTTAGGGCTCAGGAATGCATTTTTTTTTTTGTAAGATTGGCACCTGGGCTAACAATTGTTGCCAATCTTCCCTTTTTTTTTCCCCCCAAAGATTGGCACCTGGGCTAACAACTGTTGCCAATCTTTTTTTTTTTTTTCTGCTTTATCTCCACAAATCCTCCCTGTACACAGTTGTATATCTTAGTTGCAGGTCCTTCTGGTTGTGGGATGTAGGATGCTGCCTCAATGTGGCCTGACGAGTGGTGCCATGTCCGCGCCCAGGATCCGAACCCTGGGCCGCCGCAGCAGAGCGCACAAACTTAACCACTCGGCCACGGAGCCAGGCCCAGGAATGCATATTTTTAGCAAGGACCCCCAACTCATGATTCTGAAAAGGGGGTTCCTGGGATACTGGCTGATAAACACTGGCTAGACGGTTTCCCACAGTCACCCAGCTGGACTCGAACTCAAACCTTGACTACAAATCTCAGGCTCCTTAAACTACACAGCAGGGCAAGTTAGATCAATATTTTTAGGTGTGTTTATGGTTGGAGAGGGTGGAGGCAGGTGGAGGGAAGAAGACATCAGTGACCTGAGCTACTGGTCCTCTCAGAGTTTGCTTGGCCTACATCAGGTCGCTTAAACTTTTTGGATTGCAATCCTTTGTAAGAAATACATTTTATATCTTGACCAGTCTACACCACATAGGAATAGATGTATCACTAAAACGTTAGCTTCATTCTGATATTCTGTTTCATTTTTTGTCTCAATTGCTGGTGGCATCCCACGAAATTGATTCCACTCTCCACTAATGGAATATTTGTAGAATGCTGGCCTAGATGGCCACAAAAGTTTCCTCTAACTCTGAGAATCCCTATCACTGAGCTTGCACACTTCAGTGGAGTTGCTCCTCTGTGCCAACGTGAGGTATGCAGGGTTATTTCCTGGGGGTCAAGTGTGCACGTGGCCTGAGATGTAACTTGCAGCCCTTTTGCAGATGGTTGAGGCAGAGTAGAGGGGGCCTGAGGCTATGGTTGCAAACAGCCCAGCATGTCATCCAGATACAAGGCCCACTGCCCCCAGGGCAAGTTACAGACAGACCCACTGGCGAGTGTGTGTGTTGTGGGGTGGCTGGGGGAGTTGGGGGAGGATAAAGAGCCAAGCTGTGTGCTTCTACAATTTGAAGACCCAGTTCCTGGAGAGAAGCCTGGAAACACCACTAGATGGTGGGGTTTGCCTCCTGTAGGCTGCCCACTTCACATAGACAGAGGAGAAAGTGGAAGGAAGATGACTAACAGGCAATGTCTCTTGTGCTCAAGCTTTAGATCCAGCCAAAACCCATTATGGTTCAAACACAGGATGAATGTCCTGGTTCACATCACCTCAATGGCTTGGTCTAAAAGATTGATTACACCAGGTCCCCATCCCAAGGCATGAAGGTAATTCCAAAGAGTGGCAGCCCAGGGGGTTAGGGGAAATGGATGAGTCACTGGTCAAGCAGGCTGTCCCTGAAACCATCCCTCCTCATCCTCTCCCCACAGCAACAGGGAAGCCCCAGGGAGCCCAGGGGACTCGGGGTTCACACTTGAGAAACACTGCTTCAGAGAACCCACGACTGGAATCAGTACTGGAAAGTTCTAAGAGCTCCTGCCAGTAGGGCAGGGGTCAAGGGCAGAGGGGCCAAAAGACCTTTGAGGACTCTTGGCACTCTTAAAAGGCTTTTACTTGCAATCCTTAAAACAACTCATTCATGCTTGGTGCTTAAGCCTTCTCCTGGACTGTGATGAGTCATACCACCTACTGAACGTTAATTACACAGAGTGTGCCTCTCATCAACCAATAAAAACCAAATTCCCTCACAAATACTAAATTATCAGTTTCTTAGAAATGTGCACGTGTGTTTGTCCTTCCTGCCCAGCCCTGGCGTGTGTCAGCAGATCTCCTCTCACAGAGCCCAGGACCATTATTTTTGTTTCTTCCTCTTTCCATTTTGAGAGGACCCGTGAGCACGTCCCCACTCTGGCTGTTGCTTTCCCTTTGCGGAACTCCAGTCCTTTCCAGCGGCACATTCTGGAAGTTCCCATTTCTCTCCCTGAGCTAAATCTCTGGTCCCAGGAATCTGAACAGGGTTATCCAACAGCTTGTTGTAGAAAATGCTGCAAACAATCTCTCTGCTTTCACCTAATTCTTTTCTTCTCCACAGCCTTTTAAGAGCTGTTTTAACGTCCTCGTTTGCCAATCTTTAGATTTTTATCTTAAATTTCTTGGCACATTCATTTTCTAATTTTCCCTTTTAGGCCTGCAGATCATTCTTCACATTTGGCCTCACTTTTTTTTGTTTTTTAAAGATTGGCACCTGAGCTAACAACTGTTGCCAATCTTTTTTTTTTTTCCTGCTTTTTTCTCCCCAAATCCCCCCAGTACATAGTTGTATATATATTTTAGTTGTGGGTCCTTCTAGTTGTGGCATGTGGGATGCCGCCTCAGCATGGCCTGATGAGCGGCGCCATGTCTGCACCCAGGATCCGAACCAGCGAAACCCTGGGCTGCCAAAGTGGAGCGCGCGACCTTGACCACTCGGCCACGGGACTGGTCCCCAGCCTCACTTTTAATTTTCCTTGTCAGAGATGACTCCTTTATGTTTTCTTAATTCTTCTTCTTCTGGCAGAGCCTTCTTTCTCAAAAATCTCCCTGCACGGGCTCATGCAACACACAGCTTGTCTCGTAGTTGTTCCCCCATCTGACTCACTGACCACTGAGACATGGACGTGGAGCTGGAACCATTGCCCTTTAGTCCTCCTTGCCTCCCTACTGGGCTTGTCATTTGGCCACTTGATCCCTCCCTGGGGAGAGCCATTCACAGCTGAGGCAGGACAGAGGATGCTGTCTCAACTCTCTCTCTCAAGGTCTATATCTCCCACATACTGACTTACTTTACAGATGACTTTATTTTAAATTGTCAGTTCCTTGAGCATCTGCTTCCTCCGGAGTATGCCAAGCCTTCCCCCTAACCAGCCTCTATCAGTTCAAACCTACCCCAGGTTCTGAGACCAAACTTATTCCTACTAGGGAAATGTTGGGAGCCCTGAGTTGGGAGCACAGACCCTCAGCATGAAGTCAGGTGTGTCTGGGTCTCCTCCGACCTTGTTTCCCAGTTTCTGTAATCTTCTCTTATCTTACTCCCTTCACCATATCTCCCCCGTCAGCAGCAGGTCCCAGTCTGGCTTTTCCTGCTGAGTCTGACTTGGTCCTGTCCTGGGAGCGTCTCATTTTCTTGGTCTAGCTCCCTAGGACTCTGCCCAGGATCTGCTAAACCTTTTTTTTTTTTGAGGAAGATTAGCCCTGAGCTAACTACTGCCAGTCTTCCTCTTTTTGCTGAGGAAGCCTGGCCCTGAGCTAACATCCATGCCCATCTTCCTCTATTTTATATGTGGGATGCGTACCACAGCATGGTGTGCCAAGCGGTGCCATGTCCGCACCCGGGATCCGAACTGGCGAACCCCGGGCCACCAAGAAGTGGAACACGCGAACTTAACCACTTAACCGCTGTGCTCTGAGCTAACATCTGCCACCAATCCTCCTCTTTTTGCTGAGGAAGATTGGCCCTGAGCTAACATCTGTGCCCATCTTCCTCTATTTTATATTTGGGACACCTACCACAGCATGGCTTGATAAGTGATGCATAGGTCTGTGCCCGGGATGTGAACCGGCAAACCTCGGGTGGCCAAAACAGAACTTGCGAACTTAATGGCTAGGCCACTGGGCATCCCCGCCCCCCCCCTTTTTTAATAAATTAATTTTCTTTATTATTATTTCATTGAGGTCATATTGGCTTATCTGCTAAACCTTTTTGATGCTAATTGCTCCCTGGATTTCCTCCCATTGCCTACTGCTGAGTCATCATCCAATTCTTTTCCTCGCTTCCCCAGTCTCTCTCCTTACTGGGTCCCAGCCTTTCCGGGTGGAGCCTGCTCCCCTGTTGCCCAGGCCCCAGGTGGACTTTGGCCTCCACACTCCCGATGCTTCCCCAGGGCAGAAGGAGCTCCTCACGTCCTCACTTTCCTCCTGCTCCTCAGGGACAGTGTGTTGCCTCCTCTCCTGCATATAACGCTACATGCACAGAGGAGACTTCATAACCATGCTCAGTTCTTACTCGTATTTGCCAGAAACTATTGCTTTCATTTAGGTCCAGTTTTGCTTGGTTACTATTTGGAGATTAACTGAACCTCCCTCTTGTATAAACAGTGTGAGCTAGATTATCCCTAAGAGCTTCCCCATGTGATGGAAAAAGAACACAGTTATTCCCTGCCGGTTTCCTAGTGACATCCAGATAGCTGGGACAGCATCCCACCCAGCATTCTATGGGGCCTACTGTTGTCACTTCTGGGCCTTGGCTTCTGCGTGCCTCTGCGCCTCCATGTTATCCTCCTAAGGCAGCACAGCCTAGTGGTTAAGGGCATGGACTCTGGAGCCTCCTCGGCTGTGTGACCAGGGGCAAGTTACTTAACTTTTGGTCTCAGTTTCCTCAACTGTAGAATGGGGGATAATAACAATACCTGCTTCGTAGGTTGCTATGAAGATTAAATAATACTTTTAAAGTACTTAGGACAGTGCCCCGAGCAGAGTTAGCTCTCTAAATGTTTGTTTAAAAATAAATTCTAGAGGGGCCGGCCCAGAAGCGTAGTGGTTGGGATCCTGTGCTCTGCTTTGGCTGCCTGGGGTTCATGGGTTCAGATCCCAGGCACAGACCTACAGACCACTCATCAAGCTGTGCTGTGGTGGTGACCCACATACAAAATAGAGGAAGATTGGCACAGATGTTAGTTCAGGGCCAACCTTCCTCAGCAAAAAAAGAGAAAGATTGGCAATAGATGTTAGCTCAGGGCCAATCTTCCTCACAAAAAAATAGATAAACTCTAGAGATATTAATTATTATTATATAACTTTGAGGGGAAAGTTAGGAGTAGAGAAGAAATGGAAAAAAGAAATCAATTTTGATAGTACATTGTCTGGGAACAGACTGTACCAGATGTATACAGCCATGTAAATTATTATGTAAATAAATTTTTTTTGTTTTTTTGAGGAAGATTAGCCCTGAGCTAATATCTGCCATCAATCCTCTTCTTTTTGCTGAGGAAGACTGGCCCTGAGCTAACATCTGTGCCCATCTTCCCCTACTTTATATGTGGGATGCCTGCCACAGCATGGCTTGATAAGCGGTGTGTAGGTCCACACCTGGGATCCAAACCCGTGAACCCCAGGCCGCCAAAGCAGAGTGCACAAACTTAACTGCTACGCCACTGGGCCAGCCCTTAAATGAATCCATTTTTTCCCCCTTTTTTATAATCTTAATGGAGTCTTGCCCTAACCCAGGCCAACTAGAAGAACTGGCCTGAAGGCTGTCCAGGGAAGGTGACTCAGTTGACTTTAAGGGTCCCCCAAATCAGCATATGCTTTTCTTGTTAAAAACAAGAGGGTGGTGGGAGCCCTGATCCCTTTATGGAAAATGAGATTCCCTCCTGCCTTTTCCTTCCGCACTGCTTTCCATGCACCATCCATCTGAAGGAGCGCCCCCTTCCCACCCGTCTGATAACTGCCCACAGTACTTGCCACCCGAGCCGAGCCTGCTGATAACTATGAACATCAGCTTCTGACACTGCTTCACCAAGTGCTTGGATCTGCTACTCCGACAGGCAGAGAAGCATGCTCAGCAGCGCCCATCAGACCTCCTCTTCCTCTCCTGGCTGCCGGCCTCTAACTCCCTCCATCTAATTCCCCCACAATGCTTAGCCAGTGTGAGGGTCAGGGTTCTCTGAATTCATGTCTACATATGAATGGCAACATAGGGGGCCTTAGAAAAACGTGAAGTCAGAGGGTGTCTATCTGGCATGGTTTAAAGGACACTGAGAAGGCCTGCCAACTCCATTCAAGACTGTCCTCCTCTCCCCAACACCCCCTGCACCTGCTGCTAGTGCCTGGAATCCCATCGTCAGAGATTAATTTCATTTCATTAGGTGACATCCCTCACCATGAAACGTCCCAAAGCAGAGTCTGCACATGACTCCTTTCCAGTTGCAAAAAGATGAGAAGCAGCACGTGGATGACATGTGGGTGCCATGCAGCTGTCCTTATAGGGCTTTAAGCATGCAGATGTTCACGACAGCATTTTTTTAATCAGAAAACTTAACAACCATGACATCAAAAAATCTCCTAAAACTAAAATACAAAAATCTAACATGAAGGGAATGGCTGAGCATTTACGATACATCCACTAAGTGAATGTTTAATCGTGTAGCCATTTGATATTTATAAAGCTTTATAATAGCTTACCTCAAATAAAGTAAAAAGGGAGAAAAAGGACAGGATGTAAAGTCACATATATAACTGTGAAGAACATTATTAACAACTTAATAACCCTATTCATAGGAAACTAACAGGAAGGAAATTCATCAAAATGTTAAGACTGGCTTTGTTGCATGGGAACTCTGGGTGAGGCCCCCTCCTTTCTGATTTCCAGTACTGCCCAATACTTCTCACCTAAGAGTTATTTTATAATGAAAGTAAGAATAACATCAACAATAGCCACCTGTAAGACAAGTCAACAGTGTAATGGGGAACAAATGCAAATATTCCAAGGAGGCATAATACTTTGAGGAAAAAAAAAAAAGTGGGTAGTGGATGGATGGATAGTTCCCAGTTCTGCTCCAGGACCACTATGTGAGCTTTGGGGAAGCTCCAAGCTGCTGGTAACACCTCAGTGTAACAGCTTCAAGATCCATTCTATAAACTTCTGTTCCCTGCACTCTTGTGAAACTCAGATGATCTCTCCAGAAACCAGGTCCCTTTACATGACTTAGTGCTCTGCTTTTATCCTGAATTGAATTTTGAAACAGAGGTATAAAGCAATGACTGGGCATTGGGCAATACTGTTGTGGAGCCCTGGGACATCTCCAATTTGTATGTTGGTAGCCCATCGAGCTGCCAGGTCCAATTAGTCTAAGGCTGAGGATTTGCTTTATCTTTGTTTGCTGGAGCTGGGGCTGCTGCTGACCACAACTGAAGGAGCTAATTGATTTAGTGTTTCCCATGTGCTGAAATGGAGGGCAGAACCCCAGAGAGGCAGAGAGTATGGTCTGCAGTCAGTGTGAGTCTCATGAATTGCATAGTAATTAAGAGTGGGAAGGATGCAGGAGTGGGAATCAGGAGGCCTTGGTGCTGGTACAGGTTTTTCCTGTGTGTGACATTTGGAAAGTCCCTTCCCCTCTCCATACCTGAAGTCCCTCATTGTTTTTTTTTTTTTTTCCTGAGGAAGACTTGCCCTAAGCTAACGTCCATCACCAATCTTCCTCTTTTTGCTTGAGGAAGATTTGCCCTGAGCTAACATCCATGGCCAATCTTCCTCTGTTCCTCTATTTTTCATATGTGAGTTGCCACCGCAGCATGGCTGATGAGCAGTGTAGGCCTGTGCCCAGGATATGAACCCATGAAACTGGGCCGCTGAATGGAACACACTGAACTTAGCCACTATGCCACTAGGCTGGCCCCAATTTCCTCATTCTTAAGATGAGAAAATTGGACTTCTGGGTCCCTTCCAGTTTTGATATTCCAAGAGCAGAGCAGTTTCTATATTTACTTTCCAACCCACAACTCTATTTAATTTTCTTGAGCACTTATCATTAATGTGTTGTCTTGTTTATTTGTTAACTTATTGGTTGTCATATCACACATCAGAACGGAAGATCCAGGAAGGGATGTAAGACCCAGAAGTATTCTCTTTCTTGCTCATGGCCACAGCTCCCGAGTCTAGAGTGATGCCTGGCACACAGCAGGTGATCAATAAATACCTGAATGTGCGAGTGAATAAATTCTACAAGTTCTTGCCTGATATGTAACTGAGATGTCTAGCTATGACGCCTGAGAGGCCTCTCTGTCTCTCTCTGTCTCTCTCTCCCTCTCTCTCCCCCCTCCCTCTCTCCCCCTCCCCCCCTCCCCCTCTCCCCCTCTCCACCCCCCTCCATCTCTCTCTCTCTCTCTCTCTCTCTCTCTCTCTCTCTCTCTCTCTCTCGGCTGCCCATGTATTCCTGTTCCTGTCAGTGTCTTCGGGATCCCACGGTTTACGTTCTGAGCCCCTTTTCAAAAAAAACTTATCTCATTTAATCATTTGCCTATATCTCTACTGATTCCTAAACCTGAGAAAAATGACAAATGGGGGAGAAGTTATAAACCCACCAGAACAAAGAGAAACGCAGGTAATAGTAGATAAGAGAAGTCAACATTTTTTTGAATAACAGAAAGCAGCTGCAGGAGTGTAAGTGTCTTGGTAGAATGGAGAAGATGAGGTGCAAGCTCCTGCCAGTCAGCCCTGCACGATCCTCAGGAGGGTTCGGGAAGTGGAGGCGCCAGGCAGCACTGAGGGAAGGAGGATGGGTGGGACTACAGAGGGAAGATGGACTGGAAGTCTGTAAAGGGAGCAGACCCCTACATCCCCCTCTGTCTAATGCACACTTTCCTGAAAAACTGAATTCACTGAAGATCTACACACAGACTAGAGAGATGGCCACCATCCTTGTTCCTCTTGGCTCCCAGGATACTGGCAGCCAAATACAAACAGTTTAGGCAGATTTGAGGATCTTTCATTGGAGAAACCAAAAAGATGTTCAGAAACTCAAATACTGACATTTAGAGATCCTTCCCCAAAAGCAGATCCAGTGCCCTGCCAGATCGCCACCCAGTGAAACCTTCCAGTCAATAAGGTCCTCTCACTACACAAAATATCCAGTTGGCTGTCTTGGTGCCCCATTCATAAATTGAACATGATTCAGCCAAGGCTCACCAGACTTTTCAGAAAAGCCTTTCTGACAGAGACCAAACTAAGGAAACAATGAGGACCAGGAGCTCAGAGGAAACAAAATGCAGGCAGGACAAGAAAACTCCAGCAACACTATGTAATGCTCAGAGAGATAGGAGACGATACTGTATCCAAGAAAAAAGAACGAGCTGCCACAGGAAGGGGAAAAATTATAGAACAAGAAAGAGCTCTTAGAAATTAAAAATATGGTTCAAATGAAACACGTCATACACGGGTTGCAAGATACAGTCAAAGAAATTTTCCAGAGAGCAGAACAAGAACACTGAGAGAGGAAAATAAGAGAGAGAATATAAGAAAATTAGAGAATGATTCTAACAAGTTTTAGATAGAATGGAAAGGAATAAACTGTAAAGAGAAAACCCCAGGACTGAAGGGCACGAATTGCCAAATTGATAGAATGTTCCAAGGACTTGCTAGAATTAATTTTAAAAAGACCCACTCTAAAGCACGGCATCAGGGCACAAGGGCAGGAAAGAAGGCAGCTAAAAGCTTTCCGGGAGAGGGGAGGAAAAAAGTCAGGTGAAATGCAACAACTCAAGAATCATAATGACGGCAGATTTCAACAAAATTAGAACATAAAAGAAAGTGGAGTAATGCCTTCAAAGTTCTGAGTGAGAATTGTTTCCAACCTAGAATTCTAAGTGTAGACAAACCATCAGTCAAGATGAGGGGTACGCTAAAGGCATTTCAGACATTCAAAGACTCAAAACTTCGCCTCAATAAGGATTCAGTAAGTATTAACTATTACGTTAGCATCTGTTGTCTTCTCAATTTTCCTCTTATATTCTCTTTAATTTTTTTGTTTCTGTTAACGTGATATGCCTTTGATATATACAAATTAAAACTGATCCCTTCAATCCCTTTAAAAAAATGAGTTTATAAGTAGACAGGTTTGAGAAATGCCTGATCGACAAAATGGTTTTCGATTTTAGCAAAACATTCATCCAAGACTTCTGTGATAACCTTTTAGCCCAAACGATGAAATGTGGGCTGAGATGACAGTACTGTTAGCTAGGTTCATGGCTTATTAGAGGTGATGAACTTGGGGGTTCATCTAATCCAATCGCCTTATTTTACAGATGAGGAAGACAAATCCCCGAAAGAGGAAGGGGCTTATTTAAGGGAGATAGTATCTGGAAGACGGTAGATAATAAATATTCATTGAATGAATGACTGCGTTAGTGAGTAAGGAAATGAGTTAAGTCAGAGATTATCCAACCCTCTCAACCCATAAGCGGAAAAATTGAGGACCCCCAAGACAGTTGGGAGCAGAGCTAAGACCAGACTCAGGTTTTCAAACTAGGTTTAGAACACTTTTCACTAAACTTTGCTAGGTTAATGACTGTATTCGTCTAAGAGAATATCACAAGACTCTGGGTCTACGCTTGCAACTGATGTATTAATAAATGGATTGTTATCAGTGTGGGAGGAGGATTTTCAACTCCATGCTTGACAAAGCTGCAAAGAAGACACAAAGCTGGGAGCGGCAGCTAAGATTACAGATCACAGGAAGCCAGGACCTTAATGAATATCTACTCTGACCTCCTCCTCAAGGCAGGGCCTTTTTAACATCCTCTAGCTCTCTGCTTTATGACGCTGTTCCCTCCGGGTGGAGAGCTGTGGTTTTAAGAACATTTTCTTTGTTTTTGTAATTTCCATCCATGGTTCTTAGTTTCCCCCTAAGGTAATAAAGAAGAAATCTTGCTTTCTTCCACAGAGCTTCATATATGTGAAGACCAGATTAATAATTCCTTAAGTTTTCTCTTTTCCAAACGGCTCTCAAAGGGGTGGTTTCCAATATTTTCATCATGTTCTTCCAGATGAACTTCAGTATGTTATGTCCCCCTCAATAGGGGGCACCTAGAATTGAACCCAATCCTTAGATGTAGTCTGCCCAGCACAGACTAAGCCAAGTCCTCACTCCCCACGTGTAGACACTATACCTCCATCACTGTGGTCTGAGAGTCTTTTAGTTCGATCATAGAAGCTGTTGGCTTCTATCAAGCACAGCCTACTGAAAACCCCAATCTGATTCACAGGGGCTTCTCAAGCCAGCTCCTCCCCTTTCTCTCTCTCTCTCTCTTTTTTTTTTAAAGATTGGCACCTGAGCTAACAACTTGCCAATCCTTTTTTTTTGCTTTTTCTCCCCAAATCCCCCAGTAGAGAGTTGTATATTTTTAGTTGTGGGTCCTTCTAGTTGTGGCTCCCCTTTCTCTACTTGGGGTTCTGAGGCTTTTAATTCCAATAATTTTCTATTTATCTTTGTTAAATTTAATTGTCTAGCTAAGGAGTACTGTTCTTGACTCTCTCATGTATCAGGGTAGTGATTCCTCCCAGCTTTGTGTCATCTGCAAACCGGAAATTTATGCTTCAGGGGTTCATTCAAGTGCAAGATAAAGATGGAGAACACGGTAGGAACAAGGACAGAGCTCAGAGATACTACACTGGAGGCTCCTAACAGAAGAACACGATCCACGATCCACCCGGAGGACGAACCAGACTTGCTCCTGGGCATAATTAACACTAGGGGCGAAGTTAGAGGGTTTCAGATTTGGCTTCATGTTCATTCAACAAGAATTTATCAAGTGCCGGTTAGAGCTCTTCAGCAAGGAAGGAGGGAAACGCAAACTGATTGCGAATTCTGTCTGCTCCTTATCTCTCTACTCCCTATCCAGGTTTGAAGACCGTCTAGACTAGGCACAAGGTATCAACAGAGATGGGGTTGGGAGGATTAACAGCCTGGCAACGAACTTGGGGCTCTGTAACAATGACTCTTAGTTTGGCGTTAGCTATCCTGCCAAGGGAGAGGCATCTCCCAGCTCCTTTGTGCTTGCCCGAGGCTGTCTGTATGGCTGTTCTGACCGCAGTTGGGCAGGAAGGCACTTTCCTGCAACACACATCATAGCTTGGGAAAGCCCAGGGGAATGGCTCTGAAAACCCGGAGGTTTCCTGCAGCAGAGGGAGGAGAGGTGGCTGGGAGAAACTGGACATTACCAGGAGCAACTTGCGGGCTGCCCCCAGGCATTCCTGCAAATTGTCCACTGTGCGGGTTGTGGAACACCAAAAAGTTGAGCTTCAGGAGAAATCTGGCCAAAGATCAGAGAGGATTTCACCAAAGTGCAAAATGTTATCAAAACTCAATTATTCAGATGTGGGTCAACATTTCCCAGTTTGTGGGTTACTGGGTCTGGAGTCAGACTGCCAGGTTTGACTCTGTCTCCATTATTACTATCCGTATAATCTTGAGCAGGTTAATTAGCCTCCCTTTGCTCATTTTCCTTATCTGTAAAATAGGGATAATATTAATTCCTACCGTGTAGAGTTATTGTAAGGATTACATGAGTGAACACAGGTAAATCCTAACATGCATTAAGCGCTCAGTAAACGTTACCCAGTGTTTATCTAGTCATCAAACTGGGCACCTACCCAAGACGTATTTTCTGCACTGATATTGTGTGTCCAGGGAATAGAAACCCATTTGTAAAGCGTCCTTAATGACACGTATTGAGGGAAACTGGCAGACTAGAAAAAAAAATAAAAGCAACCGTATATTCCCAAGCCCAGGTTAAAGCCTTAGGGTAGATTTAGGCTACAATTCCCTTTGTAAGGCCACAGATGTGAACTTCTCTCTTCTTCCCACACCACGCCTCCTAGAGAAGAAACAGACTGGCATCAGGCCGGGAAGGGATTCTTAGAACTATTTGCCAAATCTGGGTGGATGACACGTCTACACTGTGGTGATAGGGTGGAGGTACCCACTCACACATAGACACTTGGCAAGATAATCCCTGGAAAGAGGCCACGCTTCCTTGTGGTTGACCGGAGAACACCGCTCAGCCTGATTACTGTTGGGTAATCTGAGCACAGGCAGCAAGGCTGCCAGGACTGGAACCGGGAAGAAGGCAGAGGTGGAGTTCAGGTGTGTGCTGCTGAACACCTGAGAGGGGCCTCGGCTCAGCAAGGGTGCCGGTCAGCCACCAGCAGGCTGGGGGGTGCATTACAAATAGGTGTTCAAAAGAAGCACATTCTAAATGCCTTGACTCAGAAAGCAAACACCCATAGTCACTGTCTCCCAGGCCAAAAGAGGTGCTGGTGGACCTCTTGTGAATTTCTCATTTTCAAGCAGAATAAGATAATAATTCACATTGCTATGACCCTTTATAGTGTACAAAACTCTTTCACAGACATTATCTGATCCTCATGGATCCCGTAGGTTGGCATCATCATCTGATTTTATAGATGTGGAAATTGAGACTCAGAGAGGTAAAATGACTTGCTCAGGCTCACACAATAGCAAATCGCAAAGGCAGGACTCCAACTCTTATGAATCCAAATATCTCATCCATACACTTATTCGCTTATTTACCAGCTAGTCACTGCACTGGGCATGGGGCATGGGGCATAGAACAGTGAGGCAGAGAGTTGTGATGACCCTTCCCTCATCACCAAGCTTACTGCCTTTTGGAGAGCATCCAGAGTGTGACAACAGGGGAAATGCAGGGTGCTGGCCCAGGGATGAGGAATGGGGTCCCTCAGAAAGTGATTTACTCTTCCCATTACAGCCTCACCCAACTGCTCCACTGAATACTGCCATGGTTGTGACTCCTCTGAGCTGTTTATATTATCAACTTTGGCATCCTTCCTTGGCTGTGACAGTGGACAACTACTTCGCTCCTGCTTACCCACCAGCCAGTGGGATCCCAGAGCATCTGCCTCTCTCCTATGCTGGCCTGCTCAGCGCCATCACCATGGGGCCATCTCCAACTATGCTGGCACCATCCTTGGGGCTTGAGGAATTCCAGCTCTCCAGACAAATGATCCAGAACATGTGCCCAGGAGGGAGGAGAAGAGCAGTGGCAACTAAAGGGTTCCCAGAGTCTTATAGAGTCTTCCCTAAAAGTTGGCAAGCTTTTGCCATCAGTGAATCAACTTTAGGATTGTCCCTTATCCCTGATCCTGTTCTCCTCCCTTCAGTGTGAAGATGGGCCTTTACCTGTGACCCCACGCTCCTTACTTATCTATGTTCACCCCCTTATTGGGTGAGTCCTAATGGGATTTTCCACTTCTATCTGCTGCCATTGGCTGGTTTTGCTCTGGGACTGACTGCTACCTCATGTCTCATGTCTGGTTCACGACATTGCATCTTCCTTACTACCGCCTCTCTGCCTAGTGACCAGCTATCAGGACATACCCTCTGGACGCTGCTATGACCTGCTCCCTTGACCGTGTGCGTGGTCTATAATCCAGCCCCGTCTTAACTTACCTTTCAATTCAGATCAGCTCTCCAGGAACAAAAGGACAAAAGCACAGTGCTAGTGGCACTAAGTGGCCACTAGAGGGAAGCAAAAGCCAGGATATACGAAAGGAAACAGACGCACTTGAGTTGCTTGAAACAGAAGGCTAGACCCTACCCTGACTGGGGCATATACCAGCCTACGTGGGAAACATGAGATGGACAACTGCATAGTGCCTGGCACACAGTAGGTGCTCAATAAATGTTTCCTGGATGAAATTCCAAATTTTAGATATAAGAAATAGTGATGTGATCACAAAATTCATATCAAGACCCAGTCTCACTGGTCCTCAGGCCAGGATGCCTTTCCATCACATAGCACACAGTTCCTCTTCCTCCTTCTCCTCCTTCCCTGCTTCCTCCTCTGCAGTTCAACCCAGATAAACTTCCTGCTCATCCAAATTCCAAAACATTTTTGGACAAACTGTAGCCATTTGTGACGCTTTCCTCCTTCCCTTATATCTAATTTGTCACATGGCCCTGCTAGGTTATTAAAAACCTTTCTCTTACCTTCTGGACAGCTCCCTTGCTAATCTAGGCCCTTAAGACCCACCGCTGCATTTCTGCAGGTGTCTCCTCATTGTCTGCTCTCCTCCATGCTCCACCCTCATAACACCCTATTATTTCAGAATTCATGTTTACTTTGCCGTGTCTGTCCCTTCAGATTCTACCAGCCTCATCCTGGCATTCACAGCCCTTCATAATCCTCCCCCGTTCACTTGTTCAACCTCAACTTCCACTACAGTCGTCCCCACCTTATCCACAGGCGATACATTCCAAGTCCCCCAGTGGATGCCTGGAACCATGGATAGGACTGAGCCCTATATATACTATGTTTATTCCTACACATACGTATCCAAGATAAAGTTTAATTTACAAATTAGACACAGTAAGAGATGATCAATAACTAATAAAATAGAACAATTATAACAATATACTGTAATAAGTGACTGTAGATCTTAGCAACCTCAGCATATAATTCTTTTCCTTTCCTTATTAAGTCAAGAACTTTCACCTTTTCACTTAAAGGAAGCTGTTTATGGCTTCTCTTTGGCATATCTGAATTGCCAGCATCACTACTGTTGTGCTGTGGGGCCATTATTAAGTAAAATAAGGGTTTCTTGAACATAAGCGCTGCAATACGAGTACAGTAGATCTGATACCAAGAGGCTAGGGGTGGGTAGGGTATACATCATGGACATGTTGGACAAAGGGATGATTCACATCCCAGGCAGGATAGAGTGGGATGGCGGGAGAGTTCATCAGGCTACTATGAACAGTGTGCAATTTAAAACTTATGAGTTGTTTATTTCTGGAATTTTCCATGTAATATTTTTGGACCAAAGTTCACCATGGGTAACTGAAACCAGAGAAAGGGAAATCGCAGATGAGTGAGGGCTGCTGTACTTGTCCAGAGATTTTGTCTGCTTGGTCTCTTGATGGTGCCCCAAATATGTCCTGGTCATTTCTGCCTCTGGACTATGGTTGATGGGCGACAACCCTACTGAAATAGTTTCTCTTTTCCTCTCCAGACCCCATCTTCCCCATCATTGAGGGTCAAGCACAGCTCTCAATCCCCACATCTCACACTGATCACATTCTGTGACAATGGTCTACACAATGGGCTTTCCCCTTCCCGGGACTAATTTTGTTTGTCCCATGTGTTTTGATACCCAAGTAGTCAGAAGGACATATCCCTTACTTCGACGGCGTGTGTATATGTGTACATTATAAAACATTATATTTCTCGCTATTTGGCTTAGTTACTGAATAGTCATTTTTTAGAGTGCCGTCTTAGTTTCACCAGTTTTCTCCTACTCTCCAGTATCGTTTCAACAACAGGGCATTCCAGAGCTCTGTATTAGGTACTGGTCAAAACGACTGTGAGTGCATGCCACATCATAGCATTTTTCTTCATAATTTTTAGTTTCTTGGGTTTTTTCCTACACAAAATATGTCACTATTTCTAACCCAGAACCTGTGTTTCAGGTGGTGGTGGTGGCAGTGGGGTCAGGGGCACTGGAGGGAATCAGGAAGGCTGGGTAAGAGTTCACAGGAGGACAGCATGGCGGTTTCGAGTCTGGATTTTGAATGCTGCAGCCCTGAGTCTGAAGCCTAGTCTTGTCACACTGACTAGTATGTTACCTTGGAAATGATAAAGATGCAGGGTCTGTCTAAGCTTCAGTTCCCTGTCAAAAATACTGAGGTACTAATATTAGCTTAACAGAGTAGCTATTTTGATTAAAGATTATAACGCATGTGAAACACTCGCTATCCAGTTAATGGCTATTGTTGTGGTTATTATTACTGTGGTCATTATTATTTGGTGTGATTGGTTGAGTCACTGAGTACACATGGAACAGTCCCTTTTCTTTAGAGAGAGAAATTACTCATTTCATTTTTAAACTTTTTATAATATACATACAGAGGAGTGCATCTCGTAGCTCAACGAATCTTCTCAAGCTGAACACTTCTTTGTCAGCAGCACCCAGATGACGGAAAAGAACATGAGCAGCACCCGGAAGCCTCACTCACACTCACTCCAGGCACCACCCCCGACAACCCATTATTCATTACATTTTTTTTCTTTATTGTAGTCAAAACACTTAACATGAAATCTATCCTCTTCAGAAATACTTAAGCATACGGTACAGTGTGATTAATTATAAGTACAGTGTGGTACAGCAGATCCCTAGAACTTGGAATATCCCCTTCTGTACCCTCTTGTCCCACTGTCCTGCTGAGTGGCTCAGTGGCTCTGAGCAGTGAGGGTTCCGCAGAAGTGGACAATTTTGATTTCCTTCTGATAGCTGCAGGAGCTGGGGCTGAGTACTAGAGAAGAGAATCCAGCTGCAGGTCCAGTTAGAACATGCGGGCTAGAATAAGTTTTAACAGCTGTGGCAGAATGCAGAGCCAAGATCACAGCCCTCCAAGAACTGGGGAGAGATGGGAGTTTTATTGTCCTTTAAATATAATCAATCATGCCAGATATGAGTCATGAGCAGCTATCCATATAGTTTCAAAGAAAGCAGAGGAAAAACCTATTTAGACATCTTTTAAAATTTAATGATTCTTTCTTCCCTGTGCCCCTTCTCCTGTGATTAGGAGTTTAGTAGCTGGAAAGGGCCAGCTTGACTTGAAATACATCCTGGACAGAACAACAAAGGCAGAGAGGAGAGGATCTGGTGAAGGAAGCTGATGGCCCCAGGAGCACACACCGTCCTAGCTGAGAGTTCCTGGTGGCAGCATTTGGGCAGACAGAGGGTTCCTTTATATCCTTAGGAAAAGACAGAAATTGAGGTGCCACTCAGGCAAGTTGCACATAACTTGAGAATGTACCTGTGGGAGGGCTGCCAGGCCCCAAATTTTAGCACATAGGGAGAAGAATGAGCTCTTAATTACAGAGATGGTTAGTGGGCTCAAACTCAGGATGTATTTGGTATGTATCGGAAAAAGAAAGGGAGACCCCTCCTTGAGCTGAGAACTTTGGTATACAAGTGGGAGAGCACAGCCATTCTCAGCATCACAATAGGGAAGCCCACCGTGAACATCTATATATCCGCCTCCCTACTTTCCTGAGTCTTCAGCTCAGGCAACGCACTAGATTCCAATCGAGAGACAGTCACCTCTCACCCTAGTACAAAGAGATATTCTTCTCTCAGTGTTTTTACTTCTGGAAGGTCTTAGTCAAGTTCAAATCAACTTGGTTTCTGAAGGGAAAAGACTGCTTAAGTAGTTGTCTAAGGGAGACGTAAAGGGAGAAATTCTTCTCCTTTAAGGCTGATCTCAATTACTCATTCATTCATTCACTCATTCAGCAAATGTGTATTGAGTGCCCTGCCTCTGGGTTCACAGCCAGGATAGAATGCAATCTCTGATGCCTGCCCCAATCCCACAGACTATATCCCCAGCATTTTTGGGCAAGGATGTACAGCACATTCTCACAGCTCCACCACACTGCTAAGACCTTCCTGTACTGCATTCCCACCACTATCCTCTGCCTGCTTCCCATCTCCCCGAGAAAGTCTTCATTAGGCTCTGAGACCTCACGGATTCTTCTGAGACATTCTCTACCTCCTTTCAGCTGTGTCTAAGACAGATCCAGACCGGGAGCTTCTGGCTCTAGGGCTATCCCCCTGTATCATGACGCTGCAAGGTTTCCACTGTGAAGGAGACATTCTGATTGTGCATTTCTCCAGCGGCTCTCACCCCCTACAACAACCCTCTTTTATATTGGGGTCCAGGTGAAGCCACTGCTTAAAATCACCACTGCCTTGCAACCACTAAGCACTCAACAAGGTAACATGGAGTTGTCAATGAAGGACAACAAGAATGATGGTTTCCTTCTTTGGAAAAGATATTAAGTCTTAAATATCTCAGGACATGTTTTTAAAAAAATGGAATTAGTGGCTGCTGAGAGCTCTTTACTGGGCTGCATTCTTTTTCCCATGATAAACTGCACTCTCTAGTCTTTCTGGTTGCTTCTCCTGCTTACATAGGAAAATATGAGACAAAGGAGACAATTTAGGACAAAAACTCTCCAGTGCTAGTCTCCACCTTCTCAACCACAGAGTCAGGTGGGGCAGGGCTGTGCTCTGACCTTGGGCTGAGAGGAGACTTCACAGAGTTAGGACAATGTTGCCATCCTTACCTAAAATCAAGTTCCCTTAGAGAGGTCTGGACTCTCCAGGACCTCAGAGGAGCTCCATCAGGGTGAGGTGTGGCCTAAAGCCTCAGCCCAGATCCCCACCTGCCTTGACAGTGAGGGCCGAACAGAGATTCATTGACACATCCATAGCTAGGGTAGGACAGCCCAGCCTCCTGTCCCAGCCTCTGGGCAGGGGGCACTGGGAACCCAGGGGGAGTCTGCTTCTCTTCTGGCAAAGGACAGGAAGCAGAAGTCCTGCACCTGCTGAGCTTCCAGGAACAGCCCTGTGTCCCCGTGTGAGGTTCCCACACTTCACACAGCTGCTACTGGCAGCTGCAAGGTGGACTTTTTTTATCTCAGCACAGGAAGTTTTAAAAAAAGAAAAGGACCCGACACATCAAGGAAGCTAAAAATTAAAGTAAGAAATTCATGATTCATTCCTTAGGCATAAAGCCACTGTGTCACATGTGCTACAAAGGCCACTGAATTCCCCAGGGCCTAATGTTGACCTCAGGCTCACTGGCAAAGGAGGGAGAACATAGAAGACCCCACTATTCAGAGAATTTTACCCTTCCTATACCAGAAAGAGACAATGAAGAATGAAATGCTGCCACCACAGTGAAAGAGCGGGATTATTGGTTAATGTGCAGCAAGTCAAATGCTAGGTGATACAGGAGTTGTAGGGGCCTTCCCAGTGTGCATATTCTTACATACAGCCAGACCATAGAGAAAATGCACAGATGTCACCTCTGGCCTTAAAACTTCAGTGGATCTCTTTGTGCATAATAAAATCCTAACCTTCCCAAGCATGCTCTACTACCTGCCTCTCCATTCTTACCTTCTGCCACAGCAACCTACAATCCACAGTCCCAGCAATAGATGGCCGGGCCTTGAACATCCAGGTGACTTCAGTCAGCTGTCCCATTGGCCGGAACGCCCATCCCTCTGGTCCCCACCTGCCAAGTTCTCCTGCCCCTTTACCATTGAGCTCAATTTCCTTATGTCCTGATTAATTATCTAATGGATTCACTCAACAAATATTCATGGAGTGCAGACTATGTGCCAAGTACTCCTTTAGGTGCTGGGATTCAGTATGGAACAAAAGAAGCACGTCTGCCCTCGTGGAGTTGGCATTCATGTAGGGGAGGCAGGCAGCAAACAAGATAAAGAGGCAACATAAGCAGAAAGTTAGAATGTGAGATAGTGGTAAGTACTAAGGAGAAAAATAAAACAAGGAAAGGGTACAAGGTCTGGTGTATGGCTGGTGGTGGGGTGGTAGGGTATGTAGTGGTTGGCATATCTTCTGCAAGGATTTCCAAAACCCCACTGCCTCAGAATTGCTTCTTTCTTACATGTTCCCAACGTACATGATGGGCACCTCTGTTACAGAATTTAACCTAAGCTTCTGTGTATTTATATAGGGGCTATTTATGTACATATCAGTCAAGCTCTGCAAACAGAATTGGGAGCCTAGAGGCGTTATGTCTTTGAACTCCAGCCCTAAACATGCTGTACACAGCATCGTCCACACAGCGTTTCCTGAATTGAGAGAGAATTCTGCCCACAGATGTCAGAATCCAATGTATCCTGGCTTGTTTTTCCCCCTTAGCATTCATTCTCCTATACCTTTCTCTCCTTGTTTTACTTTCCTGTTTGCAACAGAGGTTTTCTTAAGACTCTCCTGAGAAGGCAAACTGATACATTAATTTCCCTTCTACCAATTAGTATTTCTCAATGAGAATAATCTCTCGTCAAGAAACTAGGGTTGGGGGAAGCTGATTTCTTATGGAAACTCATTTGCCGGAAAAATAACATATTAAAAGAAACCTTCCTTGGTGGTTTACCAATATGTCCACAATTCTTTGCTACTCCACCCTTCAGTGGTTGGTGGAGCTTAATCCTCCTTCACCGGAGTGTGGGCTGGACTTAGCGGCTTCTAGTGAAGAGAACATGGTGGAAGGGATGACGTGTGACTTCTGAAGCTATGAGATAAGAACTGCAGCTTCCTCCTTGCTTTCTACCGGGATCACTGGCTTAGGGGGAAGCCAGCTGCCATGTCATGAGGACACTTAAGAGACAGGTCCATGTGGTGAGGAGCTGAGGCCTCCTGCCAGCAGCCCTCTGAGGGCCCCGACTTGGAAGCAGGTCTTCTGGCCCCAGTCAGACCTTCAGAGACGGCAGCTCTGGCTGATGTCTTGAGCGCAACCTCAGGAGAAACCCTGAGCCAGAAGCACCCCGCTAAGCCCCTCTTGATTCCTGACCCACAGAAACTATTCGATAATAAATGTTCGTTGTTTTAAGTCGCTGAGCTGTGAGGTAATTTGCTACACAGCAGTAGATAATTGAGTGAGTTCTGTTCTGGTTCCACCACTGACATTGAGGAAGTCAATTAACTTCCCTGACCCTCTTCCTCAGCTGGAAGTAAAGGAGGTTTGGGTAAGACTCTAAAGAATGCCAACTCTCACACACTATGTTCTCCAAACAAAGCACGCTAGGAATGATGTAGTTTGGGTCAGCTCTGTGTAAAATGTAGCAACCTTGATCTCTCTGGGGTATTTCTGCAGATTCAGACGGCAAGGCGGTCATCACCTGAACCCAGAGGTGCAAGCTGCATTCCGGGAGGTGATAACCAACTTAGAGAGGGGTACACGAAAGTCTCACCAACAGGAGATTTTTATGCTTAAGGGGGGCCTAGAGGAGGTAATACGCTTTGTGTGGTGCTTCATACTGGACGGTGTGTTTTCAGGCATATTATTTAATTCAATCCTTACAAATCTCCATTTTACAGACAGGAGGTTGAGGTTCAGAGAGTTTTGGTAACCTGCTCAAAGTCACACAGTTACTAAGTTTCAGAGCTGAGAACTCAACCGCAAACTCTTTGTTGCTAGATGTACTTTCCATTACTCTCAGCTGCCTCTCTGAGGATTTGACCATGTGTTATCTTAAGCAGGTTAAGAACGTCACCTGGCATGGCCACAACTCCTTCTACAAGAAGCTGCTCTGCCTACAGCTGCTGACAGGGCAGGTCTTAGCAGCAGCTTCTATCACAGAACCCCATTCCGTCCTGCGCCCACAGGTGATTGGACCAGCGTGGGCATCTGCCCATGGGAAGTTACCCTAAAGGCTGCCAGTGAGAAATGACGGCCTGAGGCAAAAAGACAAGTGGGGCCAAATAGACTCCTTCTTTCAAGAACATGAAGTAGGAAATGGCAAGAGAATGACACACTCACCTGAGGGCAGAACAGGTTTTTAGGAGGGGGAGACAGGTCACAGGGGCCACAGGCAAGCCAAGGTTATGAGGGAACAGAAACTCAGAGCAAGCAGAGGTGTTAGGGTGAAGGAAAGGTATATATTGTGTGGGATTTGGGGAGAGGAGCTTAAACTGGAATCTCAAGCGAGGTCCCTACAACTATCCTTGATCCAGGACCATCCTATAGACCAGGCTCCACAAGGTCCAGATCTACTGTGGCCACTAGTATTTGATTCCTTTGAGAGTCCATCTCCCTCACTCTTCCTGGTTATACCCTCGCCTTCCTTGAGGCACTTGAGAGAGCTCTTACCTTGCAACTAAATGAATCTAACCAAGGCTGGCATGGCTGATGTGAAACTTAAAGAACAAAGCTGGGCGATTGTAAAATTCCAAGAATCACAAGGGTTTTCTGAAACAAGCATACACACACAAAGACCTCCATGAATTCTGCCAATCAAACAAAAACACTTGTGACACCAAAAACTGTATCTCATGGCACCAAGACACTGGAAATGAGCTCCATCCCCTCACAGGACAAGTGGTGCCTAGGAACTAACCAACTGTTTTTCCAGTAAGAAATTGCCTCTAAACAGAAAAGAGGTGATAGATGATCAGTCCAGAGTAATAGGAAGACCCACTATGACACACATGGGTCCTGAGCTCTGCTGTGGGGATTCAACTGGCATACAATTAGAGAAAGGCTTTTCAACCTCTAAATGTCACTTGTGATGGACATAAGGCACTGCCTCATAAGAGGCTGCATTTTGTTAAATGATGCCCACTGAGCAGCAGCCTTTGACCTGCCAAAAACTTGGCCTTCATAGCAGCAGGACAGACAGACATGGTGCAAAGAGTTCTGGACTAAGAAAGAGGAGTCCTGGATGTGATTGCCAGCTCTGCCGCTTAGTAGCTATGTGGCTTGGACAAGCAACTGCAACTTTCTAAGCCACATTTATTCCAACTATAAAACAAAAAGCATGGACTAAAAGATTATCGAGGTCCAGTCCAGCTCTTAAACTGTATACGGGTGATTCAAAGATTCTCAACTACTAGTGCACAGCTAGTCACTCAACTAGCCACTCATCAAATATATATGGTAACCATATTACCATATTATGTCTAAAAAACTCCTAATAAACAAAATCAGGACATATGGTCTGCCCCAGGACAGATTCTCTAAAGTCAGAATTGTTCCATAAACTACTTACCGTATACGCCTGGGCACATGGCTCCCCCAGCCTATATTCTTCCCCTAGAAGGGTCTGAATGGGCGACTGAAAATATAAAGGACTCCTTTGCAAGGCCCACTTCTTATCTCATTTACATTTAAAATAATTTAAGGTCAAATGAATAAAAATGTACACAACTCTGACCTGTTGCTCTTTTTTCTCCCTTACTTCCTTTTAAAAGAATCTGGAAAACATAAACTTGTCTAGCTTCTTTCTTTCAGGTTTCTCTATAAAAACATCTGTAGTCACACCCCCTTCTTATTCAGCACCTCATTAAACCCCGGGGCAAAATATTTACATTTCCCCCCCAATTCTGCTTTGTGCTAAGCCCTAAAGCGTGCGCCTGCTGGGGGGGTGCCAGGTGCATCCGGTCCTGGTCTCAAGGAGACAGATGCCCAGCTGGTGGAGAAGCTCCTCACATAACTCTTGTCCTGTGCATCATTTCTAGTGGAACAACATTCAGCGTTTGAAAGCTTCCAGCCTTTCGTCTCGCAGTTGGGAGAGGATTTGGAACTTTGTGGGCTGTTTCCCTCAGAGGATCAGCGCATTTTAGACAGAACACTGCTCAGTCCCCAGCAGGTACAGATGGCCTAAACGCAGGAGGGAGGTTTGCACTGCATTTTAATACCGCTGAAACACGGTGGTAAGTAGATTTTTTCCTAAAACCCTCTAAAATCATTTTAGAATATTTCCTGAAATCCCCATCTGATTGTTTCCCTCAGCTCCTCTTCGTCCACAGGCTAAGATCACTCCCCCACGGCTGCTTCTTTCTCAGGAGTGACATGTGCAGCCACCAGGGCCGGCACAGACCTGGGGTGGCACTCTCACAGTGGACCCCCACCAACCCTCATGACACCATGTGACAGCACAGTAGAGATAGTGGCAAGAGCACTGGGCCAAGAGTCAATAATCTGGGTAGCCATCGGTTCTGCCCCTAAGTGGACGGTCATCTTGGGCAAGCCACTTGACCTCTCTGGGCCGGTTTACTCATCTATAAATGAGAGCACTGGGAACACGAAAAAAATGTATAACAGCATCCTTAAGCTCTAACTTCGTGTTCTGATTCACAGCTTGCCCTTCACTCAATCACACGGTGGAGACGCCGAGGACTCAGAGTGCAGGTACGGAGGGTGAACTGCTCCAGGCTCTCTGAGCTCTGTGGCCTTTTGGGGCCCCATCATTTGCTCTGCTGCAGGGCTGTCATTCTGAAAGGTATTCTGCTTAAATCTGCATATTTATCTTTGACCTTGTGTCATTGCAATGCCCTTCTGGAAGAAATGAGGGAAAAGTTTGTCCCCTTCCAGCTTCAGGGATAATATCTCTTAGTTCCCATTTAAACGTCTCCTGCTAAAAGTTTTTTTATGGAAAATTCTCTTGTCTTTTGGTGTTACTGTTCCTAGAATACTCAGCATTGCTTTAAGAACTCATTCCAAATGTCAGCCAGCTTACACGCCACGTACATACATATCTTATTCCTCTGACTACAAACTACCACCCCGGGATCGTTTCTCCCTAAGTAAAAGTAACAAATACTGTTCCTCTCTCTGTCTCGCTCTATGTCACACACATACACACACACACACACACACAGAGTGTCTTTAGCTATTCAATGCTGGTTCCTATATCAAGGTCACTGTACTGAAAAAAGGCAGTGTGGAGAGAAGGCACATCTTGAAATGTCAACCCATGCAGTTTAAGAAAAGAGCACCATGGTGTACTCGTATTTGTCAAAAACTAAAATGTTATTTAACCTAACATATTTGCCTTTTTACTCTTGCTGTCAGAAAATCTGAAGACAAATTCACTTCCAACCCCTCCATGGGGACTTTGAGATTGCTCACAGCTCCTTGTTCATTCCTGTTTTGATTTCTCACTATATTACCCTCTTCTAAACTCTTTACATTCTTTATAAGCTAACAAATCAACCGTAGATGGTTTTGCTCACTACTTTCTGAGAAAATAGAGGTCATAAAATGTGAACGTGCTCAACTGCCTTCTTCTCCTGGACAACCAGGTGCAAATCCCTGAGCATACACTTTGAGGCCTCTCAGATCCAATTCTTCCATCTTTCAACTCATCTCCTCCCAAGACTGAGCCTCTACTCCAAGTCACACTTACACTTGCTGATTCCGGAACATACCCAGGATTTTCTCAACTCCCTGATTTGACTTATGATGTTTTCTCAGTCAGGACTAGGTTCTATCTTCCTCTCCCAAACCACACCTCTCTCATCTTCTGGAAATCCTTTCCCACCTTCAAGCCCAGCTCAGAGGCAGCCTCATCCATGGACCCCTCCGCAAGGAGCTCCCCAACCATGCCACCACCAGCAGCAGTTTCAAATAATTTCTTCCCTACCTTTCTAGAAAATGCTATTTGTATTTCTATTACAGCATATTTTTGCCTTGGATATTTGTTTACATTCCTGTGTCTTTCACTGGATTGAAAGTGCCTTAATGATAGAGACTGTGTGGTTTAAAAAAATTATTACAGAGAGAGGATTTTCAATGATTGTTGATTTGAATTTGCTGAAGTAAAGTGCTGTTCTCTGCTTCCTCACATTTTGGAAACTTTTATATCCTCCTGCTTCCTTTGTACAGACTCTCATGTTTAATTTTTAAATTTCACATCTTTCCTATTGTTTTAATTAAACTCTCTCAAGTCCTACTGGAAATAGGTAGACTATAATATATTTTAAATGTCTTTTGTTGGCTTTTAACTCTGGACTATTGATTGTGCCATTGATGCGGATTAAGGCTGCCCCAGCTAGAGAAGCCCAAGGTGACCTGGCCCACATGCCAAACTATATGACCCAGTGGACTTTTTTTATGGTATGAATTAGGGCTGCCCCAGGGAGAGAAGCCCAGGGCATCCTCACCTACATGCCGATCTATATGGCCAGATTCATATCTAAAGTTATATGACCGTACAATAACCAAACCCCATCTGCACTGAAATCATTTAATGACTTTTTACATCATCTTTTCTTTTTCCAGTAAAAATAAGTCACATACCCATGCCTTATAAAATTAACCCTAACCCTCAACTCAGGGCAGCAGCAGGAGCTCTGACTGCCCATGGGTCCTGTCCCCATGCAGCAGCTTTTTACTGCCCATGGGTCCTGTCCCCAGGCAGCAGCAGCAGGAGCTCTGACTGCCCATGGGTCCTGTCCCCATGCTATTCCACACTATTCTCTAAATAAAAAGAGCACTACTGCCAGATCTTGAGAGTCTAAGAAGTCTTTCTTTCGACTCCTCGGCTCACTGACCCAGCATCATTATCATCAATTTTAAGGAAATTCCTCATAATACTTTAAAAATTAATCTGTTTAAAAATATATTTTAAATATTAGAAGGGGAAACACAATGCTCCTTTATGATATATGGAAGGAATTAGGAATTGTAGGGTACTTTTGCTATACATTAATACTCTTCTGTACAAAATAAGCACAAAACGTGGAGAAGGGAATTAATTAGAGATTACAAGGGATTGCTACGAGTTATTTTTCTGATAATAAGAGATAGCATGGCAGACACTTCTAGGTGCCTCCCAAAGTCCATTCTGCCCTTATTTCTTAGTAATAGATACTCCTTTTTTGGCGAGGGGACACACTGCCACCCAGTAAAAGACTACGTTCCCTGAGTTCCCTTGTAGCGAATGTAGTCATATTATCAAGCTTTGGCTAGTGAGATGTAAGCCTGAGTGATGGTTGCAACTAGTCTCCTTAATGTGAGGGGAATGACTCTTCTTTCCTACCGTCCAATCTGCTTCCTGGAACATCTGCCATCTTGGACTATGAGTTAGACAAACTCTATGAATGGTGGAGGAATAAGCGAGAAGGAGCCTGGGTACCTGATGAGTTTGTGCATCTCTTCCACCAGTCCCAGGCTGCTTACTTCCAGGTGCCTTTTGTGTGAGAGAAAAATAAACTTCTATCTTATTTAAGCTAGTGTCATTGGAGCTTTTAGACGTAGCTAAGCCTTCTGATCTTAACTGATGTAGATGACAGGATCTTATGAAGGTAGGAAAGGAAACTTCGGAAATGTTTTTTAATCTCCATGTTTTTCTATTCTGATCAGGAGAGAAAAGTCAATTCAAAAGCAGGTTGGATCAAAGAACCATCTCTTTTTGACAAAGGAAGAGAGAGTGAGGGGAATGCCATAGAACTAATTATGAAAGCTCCATTGACAGCAGTGCCTGTGACACGGCTGCTCTGAACACCAAGTGAACAGAACAGATTGAAACAGACTGAAGGGGCAAGTTTTCACACAGCTCATGCTGCAGCATTCTTAGAAAACTCAACTATTGCTGGTACAAACAGAGCCAGAAAGTCTCTTTCTAAAAGAAAAGATGAAAAACAAGGTGTACATCAGCATAAGAAGTAAATATCGGGCACCCTAGAGCGATTGATGATGACTGAGGTTTTGTGAGAGTATCTGTACATAATATAAATTCTTTTCAAATTTGCTTTATTTTATATATTTTAATGTTTATAAGTTTAATATTTATAAGTGTGTCTACCAGCTTACAGTCTTAAAAAAATCTTTATATGAAATAACCGCTTACCTGCCTAATTGACTCTACAATCATGTAGCACTGATCTTTTTTTTTTTTTTAGCAATTCTTTTTTGTAGTTTACATTCCCGAGGAGACTCTTTTTGATGCTTTCCTACTTGTTAAAAGACTTGAATAGTTCCCTGGCAGGAGCTACAAATATTGCAAGAAAAGTGCCAGGGAGGGGATAATTAGCCTCTACAGGGCCAGCCTTGAATTTCTAAACCTATTAAGTAGTGATGAATATCAATCAACCCAGGTTTAACCCAAAAAAGGCAGTCCAGCACTTCTACCAATCCTCTCCTTTATCTAGCTTTTCTTCATCTTGAGTGAAACCACTTATTTTCACATTTTCCTAAACCCAAAACTTCTAGAAAATTCCTGTCCCCTGGAAGTTCATATAGTCAGCAGTCATGCTTTGTACCCAATGTCACTTGCACGCATTTTTTTCCTCTGTTTTTACCAGGAAATTCTGGTTGCTCTGGGTTCTTTCTTGATGACCTTTAGTCCTGCAGCCTACCCCACCCACCTGTGTGAATGCAGCCCTGGAAACCGCCCCTCCTGTGGATGTCTCAGTCTTCAGAGACACTCCTGCACGGTAGGCATAGGTCTCAACACCTTTCCTAGCCTGCTTTCCTCTGACCTGCCTCAGTGTCCAGTCCTACAAGCTCCAACCACGTGAGCCTCTTCACCATTTACTTCCTTGGGCTCTTCTGCTCCTGCTTCTGAAGCTTGGCTCCAGCTATTCTGGATGTATGAAAAATACTTTCCATTCCTTCATTCGCTCTGCCAGCCAACCCACTCCCACGCTAATGCACAGGTTCGTCTCCTCCAAGGGGTCTTCCTGAATGACTATAAGCTAGGTTTCCATACACACGTCCAGTTTTCAACCCACTAGTCATTTCCTTAAAATTTTTGTCATTTAATGGAATTAAATTTCATTTTATTTTGTCAAGTAATGAAATTTAATTTTTGTCATTCCATTTAATGGAATATACTTTTTTGTGGGCAATTAATATACCTTTTCCATCTAAAAGAATCTTGGACCAAACACAACGAATTGTGCATCCTTTCTCTAAAATTTCACCCCATGCAGAGGGTATATTCCTTACATCAGCTTTCTTTCTCCCTCATCACCCATTCTCTTGTATGAAGTTTTCCCAAGTTAACTAAAAACTGTTTCCAAGATGCAATGTATTTGGCACTCCCCTAAATGGGATGTGTCCTTCCAAGTGTACGACTTTGTTCAATTAGTGTTATTCCACAGTCTAATAAACTGTGTTTCCTTTATGCTGAGTGACTGCAAGTCTGAAGACCTGGAACTAGTCCTGCTTCTATTAGTTATATGAATTGAAGGCTAGTTATTTCACTTACATGGGCTTTAGATTCCTTATCTACAAAATGATAATCACTAAGCATTCTTCCAGATCTAAGATTCTACTATTCTATATGTGTGAGTTAGCTCCCTACTGGGACTACCTCAACCACCTGCCCCTGTCACCCACCCCACACACCTCCACTCCTCACTCCAAGGGCAGGTGGGGTTCTTGTAACTTATTATGTATTATGGTGTTCAGCACCTGGCCAATGTTTTGATACAATATTGAAAGAGATCTAAATATACTTAAACGATTGAATAACTCTGCAAATTTCAAGGGTACGGAATAGAGGAGTGTGCCTGTGGACTTTACAATTCTCCCGTGTCCTCAGAAGACACATGGCAAGAAGAGTGAGTAGTGTCCCTGTCTCCTCCTGGGGTAACTGCTATATCAGATCAAGCTGTTCTATCAGGAGTAGCTACATTTCATTTTTCTGAAGCTTTATATTCATGGTGAATGGGGATGGGATATGAGGGCAGTGGACGAGGTCAGCAGCTGTAGCTGCTTGAATGCTCAATTGTGTGGAGCTCCAAATTCTGGTTTTCCATTCAATGACCCTGTTTCCTGGCCTCTCTGTCCTGGGCACAAGGGAGAAGACTGTTTCTCAGGCCTAGCTATAATGTGGGCAGTCAAGGCCAGCCTCCTGTTATTGTGAAGAGCCACGAGAATTCTTCTTTAGGGAATCAATATACACTCAATCACTTGTCTGTACAGGTTAATCCTCTCTGGACTGTCCATGGTAATGGGAGGATACCTTCCCTACTGCTGCCTAGCTCTGAGCGCCATTTCAGAGATGATGCAGCTTAAAGGCATAAATCAGAGAATGCTAGAGTGTGAATGGAACTTAGGGATTGTTTATGGTCCCTCTTTGTAAATATTCCATGAGCACTTGAACAGGATGTGTATTCTGCTGTTGTTGGGTGGAGCGTTCTATAATTGTCAACTGGGCCAATTCGGTTGATTGCATGTAAGTCTTCTACATCCTTACTGAGTTTCTATTTATCCTACCAATTACTGAACGAAGAATATTAAAGTCTCCACCTGTAATTGTTAATTTGTCTATTTCTCCTTGCAGTTCTAGCAGTTTTTGCTCCATGCATTTTGAAGGTCCGTTACTATATACATAGAAGTTTGGGGTTGTTAGTTCTTCCTGTTGAATTGACCCCTTTATCATTATGAAATGTCCATCTTTATCCTTGGTAGTATTCTTTGCTCTGAAATCTACTTTGGCTGATATTAATGTAGCCACTCAAGCTTTTTTTCTTTTTTTTAATAGTGTTAGGATGGGATATATATATTTTTTAAAAACCCTATTTTTATATTTAATGTGTATTTCTTGTAGGCAGCATATAGTTTGGTCTGTTTTTTAAATCCTATGAGACAATCTCTGCCTTTTAATTGGGATGTTTAAACTAGTTAAGTTTACTGTGATTATTAATATGATTAGGTTTGAGTCTATTTTCTTGCTATTTATTTTCTACATTTCTCTTCTGTTCCTTGTTTCCTTTTCCCTCCTTTTCTGCCCTCTTTTAGATGACCTGAGAATGTTTTATGATTCCATTTTATCTCCTTTATTGGTTTATGATATGGACTGAATTGTGCCTCCCTCTAAAATTCACATGTTGGAGCCCCAACCCCCAATGTGACTGTATTTGGAGATAGGGCCTTTCTGGAGGTAATTAAAGTTAAAGGACATCATAAGGGTGGTTCTAATTCAGTAGAATTGGTGTCCTTGTAAAGAAGGGGACGGGACACCAAAGCTGTCTCCTTGGGAGCACAGAGGAAGGTCATATGAGGACACAGTGAGAAGGCAGCACCTACGAACCAGCATGAGAGCTCCCTGGAGAAACCGAATTTGCCAGCACCTTAATCACGCATCTTGATCACCAGAACTGTGAAAAGATAAATGTGTTGTTTAAGCCACCCAGTATCTTCTTATGGTAGCCTGAGCACACTAAGACAGCTTATCAGCTATAACTCTTTTCTGTTACTTTAGTGGTTGTGTTAGGATTTATGGTATACATTTTTAACATCACAGTCTACCTTCAAGTGACATTATACCACTTCATGATAGTATAAGAGCTTTACCATAATACACTTCATTTTTCTCTTCTTGGCCTTTATGCTATGATTGACAGACATTTTACATTTACATATGTTACAAACTACATATCATTGTTATCACTGCTTTTTTTTTTTTAAAGATTGGCATATCTGTTGCCAATCTTTTTTTCTTCTTCTCCCTGAAGCCCCCCAGTACATAGTTGTATATTCTAGTTGTAGGCCCTTCTGGTTCTGCTGTGTGGGATGCCGCCTCAGCATGGTGTGATGAGTGGTACTAGGTCCGTGACCAGGATCCAAACTGGTGAAGCCCTGGACTGCTGAAGCGGAGTGTGTGAACTTATCCATTTGGCCATGGGGCCAGCCTCCTGTTATTACTTTTCTTTAAACACTCGATTATTTCTTTTTCTTTTAAAAATTTCCAAGCCTCTTCATTGTAGTCTGCAAATTAGTTAGATACATTAGCTTCCTTCCAAATTATTGTAAATGATGGTTTTTCAAATGTTTCATCTCTGAAAAATGCAGGTGTCTATTTTTCCAGCCTCCAACAACACTTTCCTCCACCCTCAGCCCATCTCCAAAGCCAATACCACATATTTTCTATTGTTGTTGTTTACTTTCCTTTTTAAAAATTTTGGTCTGGCAGCACCTCAGTTCTAGGTATCAATTACTGTTTTGGCTTTGTTGGAGTAATAAGCACAATACACATAATAAGAATTTAAAGAATGAGAGCTTAAAATAATTACATTTTATCTGACATTAAAATTTCTATACCAGCTTTCTATTGGTTAACATTTGCTTGGTATATCTTTCGCCATCTCTTTATTTTCTACATCATTGCTTTAGACTTGCATCTCTCTTATACAACGTATACCTGAATTTTGACTAAAAGATCCAATTGGAAAGTATTTATATTTTAAATAATTATTTTAATTAAATCCATTTGCATTTACCATGATTAACAACATACTTGGGCTTCTTTCTGACTTTTTTGTTGTTTTCTATTTTCCATGAATTCTCTTAGCTTCCCCCCCCCCAGATTAATCAAGATTGTTTTATTCTCCTCACCTTCCTCTACCAGTATTGAAATTACATAGTCTATTTCTATTCTTTCAGTGGCTATCCTTACATCATCCTCACAAATTTATATTTTTCTAACAAAGTCTAAGTTAATTCCCACCTCTGTCCTGTTCTCAAGTCAGACAGGGATCTGAGCTTGCTTTCCTCTCCTTCAGAACACTCCATTTTGTTTCAAATGGCTACTATTCCTTTTATTTTTATCATTTGTACTCAACATTAAATTATATTTACCACCATGTTTCAGTGTTCCTCTTGCTTACAATATCTTTTTGCATCCAATTCCTCCCTTCTGGGTTCATTATTCTCTTTGCAAAAAACTGAGGATTACGAGGAGTAAAATTTCTTTTATGACTGAAAATATCATTACCGCACCCTCACTCTCAAATTATAATTTTTCTGGGCACAGAATTCTAGGTCACAAAGATTTTCCATTAGAACATTGATGCTGTTATTCCATTCTCTTTCAGTCTTTGTGGTAGTGGATGAGAAGCCTCTTATCAGGCTGACTGTTCTAACTTTCTAGGTAACTAATTCTTTCTCTCTCTTGACTTCAAGATTTTTTTTATTCTTGGTTTTCTCTAGTTTCACTACAATGTTTCTATATCTCCTCATTTCTGCAAAATTCTTAGTCCTTTTCTCTTTGAAAAATGTCTTTTTGCCATCCTCCCCACTTTATCCCAGAATTCCTATTAAAATTATTTTTCATCCTATCTCTTTTATCTCTCTGGCTGTGCTCTAAGTGATTTCCTCACTTCTATTTTCCACATCAGTAATTCTCTCTTCATCTCTGTGTATTTTATAGTTGCTTGTTCCTCTTTCATATATAGTATGCCTCTTTTACTTCTTTGAGGATTTAAAACATCTTTGTTTAAAGGCTCTTTCATACTGCTCTTTTTCTGTAAATCTTGTATATTACCCATACCTTTGTCATTTCTGGTGCTTTTCGTTTCTTTGTGTAGATTCATACTTCCCTCTGGTATCGTTTCCTTCTACCTAAGGGACTCCCCTTTAACATTTCTCGTAGTGTGGATCTGCTGGCAAAGAATTTTTTTCAGCTCTTGTATGTCAGAAAAAATTTTTCTTTTGCCTCCACTTTTGAGAGATATTTTCACTGGGTATAGAATTCTAGGTTAACAGTTGTCTTTTTACTTTCAGCACTCCACTCACAGGCTCTCCTGTCTTCCTGATTGCCTTGTTTTCAATGAGAAATATGCTGTTATCCTTATCTTCATTCCTCTGTATATAGCATGTCTGCTTTTCTCTCTGATTGCTTTTAGGATTTTCTCTTTTATCATTGGTTTTGAGGAATTTGATTATGATATGTCTTAATGTAGTTTTCTTTATAGTTCTTGTGCTTGGGGTTTATTGGGATTCTTGGATCTATGGGTTTATAGGCTTCATCAAATTTGAAAAATATTCAGCCATTATTTCTTTAAATATTTTTCTGTCCCCTTCCCCCTTTTGGAAACTCCAACTACATCAATATTAGGCTGCTTGAAGTGCTCTGCAGATCACTGATGGTTTGTTCTTTTTAAAAAATTATTTTTTCTCTGTGTGTTTCATTTTGGATAGTTTCTATTACTATGCTTTCAAGTACACTTATGTTTTCTCCTGCAATGTCTAATCTACTGTTAATCGCACCCAGGTATTTCTCACTGAGACATTACAGTTTTCACTTCTAGAAATTCAATATGGATTTTTCCTTATGTCTTCCATGTCTCTACTTAACTTTTTAAGTGTATGGAATACTGTTGATAACTTTTTTTATGTTGATATCTGCTAATTCTCACATTTTTGTCAATTCTGAGTAAGTTTTGATTGATCCCCCCACCCCACCCTCATTATGGGCCATATTTTCCTACTTCTTGGCATGCCTGGTAATTTTTGATTGGGTGTCAGACATTGTGGATCTTACCTTATTGGGTGCTCAATATTTTTACATTCCTATAACTATTCTTGAGCTTTGTTCTTGCATGCAGTTAAGTTACTTTGACACAGTCTGAACCTTTTAAGACTTGTTAGGCAGAACCAGAGCCTAGTTTGTCTAGGGCTTATCACTGTCCACTACTAAGGTAAGACCTTTTTGAGTACTCAACCTGATGCCCTGTGAATTTGAGGTTTCCCAGTCTGGCTTGTGGGAACAGGCACTATTCTAGGCCCTTTGTGGGCACTGGCTACTCTTCCCTCTAATTATTTCAGGTAATTTTTCCCCATCCTGGGGTAGTTTCCTCATATGCATGTGCCAATCAATACTTTGATGAATACTTGTGGAAGACCCTCTGAAGATCTCCAGAGTTCTCTTTCTGTACAGTTTTCTTCTCTCCACTACTCTGTCCTGTGAAGTCCAGTTGTCTTGGCCTCACTGGACTTTCAGCTCTATCTTCTTAACTCAGGAGACCACTAGGTTATCTCTCCCTGCACTGAAACCTGGAAACTCAAGGCAGTAGGCTAGGGTATTCATAGGGCTTACTTTGTTCCCTGTCTCTCAGGGATCACACTGTCCTTTGTTGTCTGATGTCCAATGTGTTGAAAATGATTGATTTTGTCTAGGTGTTTTTTTGTTGTTTCAGGCAGGGGGATATCTAGTTCTTGCTTCTCCATCTTGCTCAGAAGCAGAAGTCTTACATCTTCCTTCCTTGTTCTCCTTCCAACCTGCTTATTTAATTACTCTTACTGTGACCTTTTTCAAACCCCATTGGGACCTCTAGGTCATTGGGACTCTACTTTCTCCCAATCCAACAATACTCTCCTTTCATCACTTTCCTTATTACGCAGCTTGGATTCCATGATCCATTATTTCAGCAATGCTCTTGCCACTGTCCTCAATTCCCTTGCCCCTCTCAGCTCATTTAACCCAGGTAATTACATGGTAAAGGTTCAATATTTTTTTAATGAATGGATAAATAAATGAATGAGAAAATAGAGCATATATGTTAGTTTCTGACAACCTCTTTGCCTATATTTCATCCTTTTTTTTTTTCTGCTTTTATCTCCCCAAACCCCCCCTGTACATAGTTGTATATCTTAGTTGCATGTCCTTCTAGTTGTGGGATGTGGGACGCCGCTTCAACGTGGCCTGACGAGCAGTGCCACGTCCGTGCCCAGGATCCGAACCCTGGGCCCGCCACAGCGTAGCACGTGAACTTAACCACTCGGCCATGGAGCTGGCCCCATCTTTGCCTATATTTCAAAGCTAAACAATTTTTAAAAAATAACTGCTTTATAGTACTATGTCTCTTTTATCAATATAGATAATAATTATATATAAAATTAGGTTACCCTTTATATATAAATATCATTTTCCAATTCTGAATTACTTAGGACATGTGCTTATTGATTTTTTCCAGTAAAAGAAAGTCATAGACTTCTGAGTTACAACTAAGCCAATAATAGAAAAACAGAATGTTTAAGCATGAATGAAATTTAGAGCTAAGTTCCTGTTACCTTCCAATTTTATAGATGAGAAAACTCAAGTTTTGAGAAGATAGATTATTTGGCTAAAATGTTTTTCAAAGCTCATGTAGTTGGTCAATAGCAGAATTAGGACCCAACCCAAATTTCCTGACCCCAACCCAGGGTTCCTTCTATCCCATTGAAGTACTATATTTTCTTGCCTGGGTCTGACTGTATCCAATATCCTGTGTTTGCAGATAATTTGATCTTATGCAATGTTATAGCACTATTTATAATAGAAGCGGGGGCCCACCCTGTGGCTGAGTGGTTAAGTTTGCATACTCTGCTTTGGCTACCCAGGGTTTCACCAGTTTGGATCCTGGGCATGGACAAGGCACCGCTCATCAGGCCATGCTGAGGCAGCATCCCACATAGCACAACCAGAGGCACTCGGAACTAGAATATACAACTAGGTACTGGGTGGAGGGGTGGGGTTGGGGGCGGGGGAGGCTTTAGGGAGAAGAAGAAGAAGAAGAAAAAAGAAGATTGGCAACAGATGTTAGCTCAGGTGCCAATCTTTAAAAAAAATAATAGAAGCAATGTGGCACATGGGTCATGTTCTTACATTCAGGTAAAACATCCTTTCAAACATTAGTCGGTGACTCTACCATAGGGGATTCAATAAGTTCACATCCCTACTGTACAGAGCTGATGCCAGATGCCAATAGAAATCTCTATAGGTTAGCATATAAATAATGTAATAAATTAAGCCCTGAGATATGGAAGGGCTCATATTCCTCTAGATTCATCAGGACATTGTATCTTCAAAAACTGATTCCTTAAGTCTGGAAAAAGTTTCAAGAAGGATAAGAAGTTTTCTCATCTTTATACTCTGACTAGACATTGACATTAGTACTGACTCAAGACATGTAGGGCCCAATAGTCATGGACAGGACCTAGTAGAAATTAGGTAGTAGGCATAAGAGAAAGCAAACAATGAGTTAAACATGAATAACATCACTTCAATGTATACATTTGAGATTCACACACACACATACACACAAACACACAGACATCTGCCGTGTAGATCCAAAATTTGAAAATCTGAGTTAGAGCCAAAATGTAAATTATTTGCAAATATGACTTGATGTTAACTGTTAATGTAGTTATTCTGATGTTCATCAAATATTTTAGCTCTCTGCCTTCTGTACACATAACTCAATTCTTTTGCTGACCTGTGTTCGTTTTGTAGGGTCATGTGACTAATTCTGGCCATTGATGTTGAGTCATTTCCAGGCTGGATCATTTAATTGTGGGTTAAGAGTCTTCAGAATTCTCTTTCTGTTTGGGATTGTAATTGGCAACTTTAGAAGCTGGTCCATTGGCCAGAGTTTCTGATTCCCTATGATGAACAGAGCCCCCTGCCAACCCATTATGAACATGTAGTGTTAGCAAGAAATATATACTTGTTGTTTTCAACCACTGATATTTTTAGAGTTGTTTGTTACCACAGCATAACCTAGCTTACTCTGACAGATACATCTGCTTTTGTTCTCTGGATGAAATTGTCTTAGGCAGGGATATTGGTAGGAGTCCAAGAACACTGAGAGACTGGTAGGAAAGCTAAAGTTAAGAAAGGGAAAGAGACGCAATGGGGCCATTCTAAGACAAATATAGGCATATACAAATTGAATGCAATTTGAGCAGACATACTGGATTTTATTATTGTTCTTACTACTACTACTACTACTACCTTGATTATTATTAGTCTTATTATTAGTTTTTTGAAACAACCTGAAGTTACTGCCATTACTCGCTATGATTCATCCTTGATGTTGGATAGAGATACAAAGGGAGGAGAGATCCTTCTAGCTTTTGTACCTCTCAGGCAAATGAAATAGCTATTTATCATACATGGTGTGAATTTTGTTCCTTGAGTATTTATATTTCCTCTCTCCCAATTGGACTGTACAATTCTTGTAGTTAAAGACTATATTTTATATTCTTTGTGTGTACTTTTGGAACAGTCTAAAGCTCAATAAAACCAAGCTGAAGGCCAGCTTCATTTGCTATCAGGGAATTGGCATCAGATTCCCTTGTCAACCATCTCTTGGGCTGACTTACAACAGATGCATCAGTTCTCACATTTTCATTTCCTGGAGCTTCAGGAATACTTAATGAGAACCATGAGCATGGGGTGGGGCAGGGCAAAGAGGAGAAATGCATTTTCAATCAATACTGTCTTTGGAAATTTAGTCCTTCTCATTGGCAACCAACTCAGTGAAGCAAACCAAATGAGAGACATTTTTCAAATCTGACTTCTCATAGCAGTTCTTTCATTTTTTTGGACATGTGCTCTGTTGGGTTTAGTCTCCTGTTTATTGCTCCTGGCCCTATGTGCTTTTCCTTTTCCAATCTTCCCATTTGCCATTTTTAATTAGAAATGATCTACAGAGCTGCAAAAGTCAAGTGATATATTTAAAAACCCATGGGTGGGTAATCCAATAAAAACGGTGTTGAGAGAAGAGTCAGCATTTACAGAATCCTTTAAGTTGTCAGCGACCAAACCGCATGGTAATTTCCCACACCTGGCAGTGCACCTGGGCTTCCACTTGCTCATTTGATTATGGGTTTGGAGCTTCTTTGCTAAGTGTTCAATTGCTTTCCCTGTTTATCAGTTCTGGACCTCCATCCTAGATTTTAACTTTGCCTATCAGATCATGCACCAACTCTGTCTTCTATTCTTGCATTATTTGGAACTCAAGCAGCATGCTCTTTGTTTTTGCCAAGTATGACATTATTCTGCAGAACTCCTTCCTATCCCCAGTGGTGTGATAGACGTAGATCTCTCTGTATTTCTGCACACTAAGGAGATTGCCCTTCCTATATACTATGCAATTGTACTTGTAGTACCTACTATGTATCTGGCACTAGCATAGGTAGTGGGGACACAGCAGTGAAAAAAGCAGACAAGAATCCCTGCCTTTGTGGAACTTACTCTGTAGCAACGACAAATCCAATTACTAGTATGATTTGACATGGATCCTATAAAATTATACTGGTCCTTTATCCAGCTAATCATCTACATTTACATGTAAGTCCAAACATGTTTGCATCCTACGGTTTTAGTTTTGGTTCAAAACTAAATTTTTATCAGGACAGACCAAAAGATGGTTGACCCATACCAGGTATGGTCAGAAGCCCCCCCTGCTGAGCACACTTGTTGATCCGAGAAAATAGAAAATAGCCAAATGCCACATTCAATTTCTCATAGCCACACAGAGAATGTGATTTTGTTTGCCATTACACCAAGTGGCTCTTGGACTAAGACCTAAGTTGCAGTGAACTTGTCCCATGAAGCTGTTTTTTAGAGGGGCTAAGCAATGCCATTGGAGACTAATTTTTCTGTATACCTATGGCAGACAATTCTCTTATAATTAGTCTTATAAAATCTTATAAAATTATTCTTGTAAGAGATAAGGCTTAGCATTAGATGAGAGCTATCACACAATGAATGGGAGGGTGTGTGTGTGTGTGTGTGTGTGTGTGCATGCACTAGTACCCTGCACTCCCCTCTCATTTAACTTCAACCTCAAAAGCTTGTCTCTTGAGGGCAAACTGATGCAGCTAGGAGGAGAAAGCCACCTTCTCCTTAACTCCTAAGTTTGCTGCCTAAGTTTAATGACTCCTAATTGGGGTTTGGGAAGAGGAAATGGGGAAGCTACATTTACACCACAACTGTGATTGGGCCATCCTCCTGCTGTCATGGACTCAGATCTGGGTTGAACATATCTATTACTTGGGCCCAAGGAACAGCTTCAATACAACTTACTATCCCAAGACTCTAGTATGAATTCCTGCACCTCTTTGCTGGGTCTCCTGGGACCCTGTGCTGTTTGTAGTAAAGAGAACTGGGACTCTCTGCCTTTGTACTGGTGACTGGGGTTGGTCCCCAAACAGGCATGTTGGAAACTATTCTTCCTGCTGCTGCCGAACCTTTATCAAGCTAGACTTGAGGGGCCCTGCAGCTGCAGGGAATCGGGAAGATAACCAGAGGGAGTTCATATTTTAAACCTATTAAGGATAAAAATACCATAGCACACTTCTCAGAATCTGCAATGCCCCTTTGAGGTTCCAGAGATTTATGAATAGTGTATTCCAGGGACTCTCAGTTTCTAGATTCATTTTGTACTTGGATCAAACCTGGGTTTATTTTCAAGAATCTCACCAGGCGAATTTTGAGGGATATTTGGTCACACCACAGGTGAGGTTTGTATTGGTCTGAATGGAATCCAGGTTCCTCTAACCCAGGCTAATACCATATCAGAAAGGCTCCCTTGGACTCCTGGTGGAGGCTGGGGGAGTAGCCTAGAGTCTCACTTGACTTCTGGGGCACATTCCTGGAGACATGCTTGGCTCTAGTGGAGGCATGAAGGCTGGAGGAGAGGCCATCTCATCTGAGAGCCCCTACCTGTTCCTAGATAAGACCTCCCTTCCCCAGGTTTTCATCCTTTTCTGGGGAGTAATGAGGAGAGAGTTGTGAAAGCTTGAGTGTGCTCCTAGCAGAACCCTTACCCCTCCTCTCCTCCAACACTCGCAGCCTCATCACCACTATCTGCCGTGAGACCATCTGGACTAATTTCGTTATACTCTGTATCCCTGATTATGTTAGTCACCGGAACTCAGATCCTCCTCTCACTTCTTCCCTCATCCCCTGTACTCATGACATCCCTTCAAAGCTATATTTTTCTCTATAGCATGTATCATCATATGGCATTTTATGTATTTTACTTATTTATTTGTCTGTATTCCCGCCAGAATATGAGTTCTACGAGGGCAGGAATTCTTATCTGTTTTGTTGATGTTTAGAATAGTGCCTGGCACATAGTAGGTATTCAATAAATATTTGTTGAGTGAATAAATGACGTGATGAGTATCTAGTATTTAATGAGTCATTAATTATTAACAATATCCATTCTTTTGTTTTTTGGATGAATGATCCCCTCATTGACCTCTGAGAATGTATTAGCCTTTCCCATAGACTCTGACAATTGAGGTGACTCAGCAGAGCCCAGATCATTACATTACTTTGGACATAATCCTTGACACTCCACCCCCATGTCAAACATTTGCCAAAGAGACCAATGTGTCCAAGGTAACTATTGATGCTTTCCCATCTCAACTCTTTGCACTCCCACCACCATACTCGGTCACATATGCATTCTTTTATAAGACATTTAATCCAGGAGAGAACAGTTAGCCAGATTTCTGACTATTATTGCCAAATCTGAGGTCTACAGCATGATGGGAAACTGGCATATGGCAAGGCTCTAAGCAATCATCTTTGTAACACCATCAGATTCATTGGGCTAATTACCTTCTCACTTTAATTTCTGAGTAATTCACTCCTCAGAAGCTAGAATGCTGGGTCGATGGCCTCTCCTAGAAGGCTATGCACCTGCCTGGGTACCAGCAACCTTGTGCTGTGCCATTAAACTTGAATGTCACCACTTATATTCTGTAGCATCAACCAATCAGACCCTTCAAGAGCCCCCCTCTTTAGTGAGCTATTCCATCTCTAAGCCTGCCTGTGTGGCCTTGCAGCATGGATAGAGGGTACTTAGATCATTTGTGATGATCTGGCTTTGAGGCCTATGACTATGGCTCTTCAAAAGGTTTACTAGCTGGATAGTCCAAGAAACACCAAAAAATAAAGCAATATGTTGGCTTCAATACCAAATGAGAATGCAGGAAGAGTCGGGGAAGCACAAAGGCTCCTATTTCCATTGTTAACTTCCAGCTGGCTTTGGAGGAACTGAACTGCGTACATCAATTTTATCACCAACTTACTCCTCTCAGGGCCGGATACCTGTGCAAGTTCTCATGAATCGATGAGATACCAGAGCAACACCTGGAGTGCCATACTTATGGGTCACTCTCAGAGTGGGAGTGTCACACCAATGAAATCTAAACCCTGCTTCTACATCAACTGTTTCAGTAGCCACGCCCATCCTGGTACTTCCTTTCCCCCCGATGGGTGCCAGAACAACCACCCAGCAGAACTAGGCACAGCCAAATCTAAGAACTCCACACTATGCTTGGGGGTAAGACCCATTAAAAAGTCACCATTGACAGGCAACAGAAGCCTTGGACATCCCCACAAATAGAATAACACTCCTTATCCCACCATCCCAGAAACTCAAAGGCAGATACATAGAGATCCCTTCCCCCATCACTGCTATTTCTGGGCCCTCTAAATTCTCCCTATGGCTACCACTATCCATGACCACACTTACCCATAGTAGGCCTGGCTATATTATCATGCCACTAGCACCCTTGATGGTCATTGGTAAGCCTGGATACAGCACCTGTGCTGTGAAAACTCCCTCCAGGGCCAAGACAGGTTTGCAGAGCCAGCAGAAATAGGGTTCACAGGACAAATCTGAGATCCAGCTGCATATCTGACCTGAATCCCTGTCTTGGGGTCCACTATCACAAACCCAACCTAAAGCAGGGTGGAGTCAGGGTCTGAGGAGCTCCTTTAAGGTGCTCAGGGAGTGAAAGCTGCTGCACATTCAGGTCCAATATAAACAAGAAGAAGAAGTGTTAGAGGGACCCCCTGAGCCACTTGGTCACCAGAACTACAATCTTATCTTTATCTTCTGACTGCACCACTGGTTTTCTAAACTTGTCTTCCTTTTTGGATAACGAAGTTGGAATTTATTTAAAGGGCTCACATCCTCATAAAATCCTTTTTACTGGCCTTCAACACCATTCTGTGCATCTGTATTTGTGCACGCATACATACACACAACTCACATACACACACGTTGTTGGATTACGGTCTGCATCTTTTCTTGTCATGGGTTCTCTAATACGACCCAATCAACTGAATCCTCTGCAACCCACCCCATCTCCTTCAATCTGGTTTCTTAGATGTTCAGTCCGTGTGTTGCAGTGGGCATGAACTACCTTTTTTAAGGAACAGTCATTCTTACAGCACACTTTAGAGTCTAAAACTCAGCAAAAACACATTCACACTAGATCTTTCATCAGCATGGAAATCCTAATCATCCAAGCTTTATGACCCTCCTGTACTCACTTTGTCATGCCACAGGGGGAATATCTACAGCAGATTTCAGATGCTGTACTGCCCCCTTGTTACCACGCTTTTGGGCTGCTGATGCACATCTCCACGTGTGGTCATAACTATAGAGTGGTGCGCCTTCCTCACCCCACTCTTCTCCTCCCCGGTGTATTTTCTTTCCTAATGATACCTACTTTATGTTGGAGCCGAATAACTCATCAGTGAAAACGGGGAGAAGCTCACATGGGTTTATAATCCAAATCTACAATATACTTGAATGTTGATTAGACTACATAACTTACAGAGTGATTCTAATATATGCCATGTTCTTTGAGGATAAGATTATTTCTAACTCATTTTTGTGGTCTGTTCAGTGGTTCTTACAGGGTCTGGTACATAGTAAGTGCTTAGTAAATGCTTATTGCATAAGTGTGTAGTTCCAATGGCAACACAAGAGGAAAATGTCAGAACATCAATGGGTTGAGAGATAGATAAGGACAGTTTTAGAAATTAAACTTCTAAAACCTTGGGATCCTGGATGGTCAAAAACAGGATGGAAGCTGAAGAGAGACAGCTCCTTGTAACCCACAGGTCACCATCCATGAGATGCATGGGAGACCTCACTCTCTCTCTGTGAGGAATCAGTGCAGGACTGGAGAAAATAATCAGAATGGCAAGGACCGGAAGTGAGGGTTTTATCATTCATGATGACGATTTTTTTTTTTCGGTATATTTAAATCCCTGAGAATGTGATTCACCAGCCATCAGATTTAACAAAATCCACTCTCATTTTACTGTGTGGGTTAGCGATACAGAAAACTTTCAATTATCTCGACTAATGGAATGGACGCAGTGGTACACATAATCACAATGCCATGTCTATTTGCCTTTGGAAAGTATTACGTGGGCTCTTCCCTCAGCAAGTTTGCTTCATAATAACTAGTTCTAGCTTCAGCTAACATTAAAATGAGTTGGCATTTTCCCTGTACAATAGCTGGTAGTAGAGGAGGAGAGATGTGTTTATGGCAGAGGAATCTCATGCAGGGCTTAGTATTTGCCACAGTTAATCACCCACATGGATAATCCACTTGCAGCAAGTGGGATTTTGAACAGAGCAAAGGGCAAAGAGAGACTATGTGTCCTGGATTTTAATGACCTAGGGACAGATGCCCCAGGAGAAAGCCGTACCCGGTGTTATGAAGGGTTTTAATGGAGAAAGAACACCGGAGTAGGTGTAAGGCAACGGGTTTATCCTTCCTGATAGCCCAAGGGAGGCCTTATAACCTCCTTGTGTCTCAATTTTCTTATCTATAAAATGTAATGATGACACCTGTTCTGCCTGCGTCACAGGTTAACTGTTAGGCCAAAAGAGAGTCGTGGCACAGGGCTTGTAAAAGTACTACATGCTATGAAAATGCAAAGCATTGATAGACAAGCAATGAAATATTGTTGTCTCCAGCTTTTCAGGATCTGTCCCTTACTCTAACTTCTCAGTGCTTGGGGACTTGGGCTTTGGCTTCTGAAACATATCCCAGTTAAAAAAAAAATAGATAGTCACAATTCTTAAGGATCCTGCTATTCCAGGATAACTAGTTTGAAAATGTCCATGGATCCTAACGAATGGATGCATCCTTTCTTAGGTAGTAGTTTCATTTTAACAGGGATCCTCTGCCATAATCGCTTAACCTACCGGCTCTCAAAGTGTGGTCCCCGGATGAGCAGCATCAGCATTACCCGGGAATCTGTTAGAAATGCAAATTCCTAGATGCACCCCAGAACTACAGAATCACAAACTCTGGGAGTGGGGCCCAGCAATCTGTGTATTAAGCCCTCTAGATGATTCTGATGTACACTCCAGTTTGCAAATCACCGCTTTAGCTCAAAGGGGAAATGGGAAACTCAGGAATTGGGCTCTGGGACATGCTACTGAGATACCTTTATTTTTCTGAAGGAGGTAGGGGGAGGCTAATGGGACTTTTCAAACCACACTGCACAGCTGTGTGTGTGTGTGTGTGTGTGTCTGTGTCTGTGTATAAAATGATGAGCCAGAACATCACTTTCTCAGGAAGGTCTTTTTCCCAACCACCCTATCTAAAAATGCATCCCCACCTCTGGTACCCGTGCCTTCCTTGCTTGATTTATCCTCCTTTGTAGCTTTTATCACCTTCTAATATGCTGTTACTTATTCATTTTGTTTATTGTCTGTCTCTCCAGGTAGAATGTACACCCCACAAGGGCAGTCTCTTGTGTTCACTGCTGTACCCTCAGCTCTGAGAACTGTGCCTGGTGCCCGGTGGGCACTCAACAAATATTTGTTGATGTAATGAATGAATGAGTGACTGCTGAACCTGGAGATAAGAAAAGACTGGCGTCAGACCCAAACACGGAAACACCTGCAAGCATCCGTATTAGGCAGTGTTGCTAAGCACAGGAGCCTTGCCTCTCTTTTCCTGCTTTGGGCTCTGAAATAAGTCTGCAAACAAGGCTTGGGCAAATGTTATCCTCAGGGGTTTGGTTCACTCTGCTGCTTGCTTATCAGTGGAAATATGCTCTCTGGTTTTTCCTAGGCACGGGAATAGTGTACTGATTAATCAACATGTTTATATGGCTGGCTGGGGTGAGCAGGCAATCTATGAGTGTGTGACAGACTAGAGTCTGACATGGTAGGGAAAACAGTAGTCTAAGAATAAAAATGAGGAATTCTGAGTTCTAGTCCTCACTCGGTCCCTAACTTGCTGTATGGTCTTGGGGAAACTGCTTAGCATTTCTGGGTCTCAGTTTCCTCTTGATCTCAATGATCTCCAAGGTCCCTTCCAGTTGTAATTCAATACCCTTTCATGCGTTACTTAATTAATGTCTGTCTCCTGTGCTGGTAAACTCCTTGAGAATAGGGGCTGAGTCTGTATTTGCCCACCTAGTCCACAATGCCCAGCACTCATAGGCACTCAAATATTTGCTGAGTGAGCAAATCTCTATGAAAACAAAATGGCGATCTCAGCCTCATCAGCCTGCGCTCTACACAACTAAGTCACAGGGACGTGGATGTGGGTTGCAAAGAACCTGGCCTGGCGGGGATCTCCAATCACGCTGGCTCTGCATCCCCTCCCCTCAGGCATACAGAAGTTGCACCATTCATTAAAGTGAAGACCATGCATGGGAAGTGTACACAGGAGAGTTCAGGCCGGGCACTGGGCCATCAGCCCTGCAGTTTGTTAAAGGCATGGATTTGGGGCTCAAAGACTAGAATTTGAATCATAGATCTGCTATTTTCTGGCTGTATGACTTTGTACAAGTTATTTACTTTTCTTAGCTTCAGCCTCTTCATCTGGAAAATGAAGAAAGGACTGCCTGTCTCTCAGGATGGCTGTGAAGATTAGAGGAGAGAATGTCTATCAAGTGCCTTCCCAGCATCTGGGGTGAGGAAGGTGCCCAGTACACGGAAGCCCCCTTGTCTGGGTCTGCCTTCCCTTCCCCTAAAAGGTTCCTAACAATGCCACCTTTCCCAGAGAACTGGCCCAGGTTTGTTACTAGCTCATGGGAGTGCCCTAGCCAGTCTCAGCTGTAGGGGGATAAAGATTGGGATAAAAAGTGTTTCTCAAAATATCTACCTTTGGAAATACATATTTTCTCCTTGTGCTTCCAGTTTGCCTAATGAGATTTGTAACTTGCCATGGCTTGATATCAAAAGGTGCAATTTTGAAAATAAAATTTAACAGTTGATTATCATTTGAACCTGCTGAGTCTTATCACTGAACAGAACGAGTTTGAACTTGACTCTCTTTTCACCTGCCTTTGTCTCCCCTTCCACCTTGCTCTCTCCTCCCTTCCCTGGTAGAGTGAATTATACTCTTGCTCCTGCCCTGCCTCCTCCACTTTCCCCCCACCACACTCATCTACTACATATGGCCATCTTTATTCTGGAAAACAAATGCTGCTGCTAGGCAACCAGAAGACGAAATTGCTGTGGTTGACATGATTCTTAGTGGCTGCAATTGCAGTGGTGCCGCCATCATGCCAGATGTATGCTCATCGCATCTGTCCCCAGTTAGACAGATCTTTCCAGAAAGCGGGATGGGGTGGATTCTCGGTAGAAAATTAAGGGCCTCAGCACTCAACAGAAAGTATTTATAAATCACTGTATATCAACAGCCTGCTTTAGAATCATTTTATTAGAACACATTCAAGAAAGTGACATACGGAAAAAAGACAGCAGCAATTCTCAGTCATGCAAATGCCCATATTAAGGTTCTCCATTGGATTTGAATTCAAGTACAAAGACAGTCCTTTCCTGAGCCAGGTGCAATTCCAGAGAATGACACTTTGAATCGAGAGCGCGTTTCCTCTGCAAAGTTCAGAACACTGAACAAGTCCCAACCTCACAAGAAGACTGTGAGATACATGGAAGTGTAAACTTTCAGGATTTGAGGAACCCTTTACCCAGCCCTCCCCCATAACCCAGCTGGGGGAAGTAAGCCCAACTTTGGGACCTCTTAGAAATAAGGTTTAGTCTATTGAAAACAAAGCAGTGGGCCTTAAAAAAAATTAGAAAATGAATATACATATGTAATGAAACCATCCTTGCCTCTTGCCTTGGTGTGGGGTTTCCAGGAAACTCCATGACAGGGGTTGGGGTTCTCTCTTGAGTGTCTTAGAAGTTGGAGGTCTTTTTTTATTTTTTAACTTTTTATTATGAAAAATTGCAAACATATACAAAAGTGGAGAGAATGGTATAATGAATGCCCACGTACCCATCATCTAGTCTGAACAATTATCAACTTGTGGCCAGTTGGTTTCATTTATTTCTTCTCCCACTTTCCACCTCCCCCACCCCCAACAGGATAATTTGGAAGCAAACCAAGGCTAGGAGGGTGGTCTTTGAACCAGAGACCTCAGGAGCCAGTGAGGTTAGGGAGGAGCTAGAAAATCTTGATAAAACCTGGGTCGGCTGAAGCAGGTAGAATATTTGTTGGGGCAGTGGTTGTTGCCAATGTTTGGGCACAGCTAGAGTTAACCCTCCTCTTCTCTACCATAAACCATCCCTTCTTCCTCCTCCCTCTTTCTCACAATGTGGGGAAGGCAGGCTGGATTAGAATGAGGGGTTTTTCCAGATTGGGGGCCACTGACAATAGAAGCATTCCACCTGGAGAAAAACTCCAGAGACAAGTACGTCCCTCTAGTGAACCTGTCCACTCACAATGCAGACCTCTAGGGCAGCGAGGGCTGGGGTACCTGGTACAAATTCTGCCGATGGCAGCTGGGGGAAGTACATTGGGCCATGGGGGCCTCTCACAGTTCCCTACTGTCCCACCATTTTAGACTTTGGAGAGAAGCTCGGGAACCTCAAATTGCACCCAGTAGAGAAGCAGGGAGCCCCGAGGGGTGAGCCCATGGCCCAGGTGGGCAGACTTTGCTTGGAACATGTTGCCCTCCGTGCAAAGGCTGCACCCCACACCAGCCCTGCCAGAGCAGTCTCAAGAGAGGCAGGTGAGGGGCGTCCAGGTGGGAGGTCCCAACGGCGGCACGGCTAACCCGGTGAGCTGCAGGGACAAATCCCGGGCTGTGCGCTAAACGTAAGTGGAGAAAGGATCTCCAGGTCCCAGGTACCACCGAGGAGCAAGGTTGCCATCCTGTTAAGAAAAGGGCCGGGGCTCTGTGATTTGCATATGACTTTGCAAAAATCTGCATGAAATCCTGTAGCCCTTTACAGAAAACAGAGTTAAATCATCAGTGCAACCTACTGTATTTCTAGCAACCCAATGCACAGAGTGCAACCTGGCAAATACATAATCATTGGCTTAGAAGAGGAAACTGAGGAAGCAGAGTGCTGGGTGGGACTTTCCTTAGTCTGAAGGTTCAGAAGGAGCCAGCCAGGTCCAAGATCCAGATGAGGATCTCCGACTGGCCACTTTTGCTAACTTTGTCAGGGCTAAAATTCATACACTTTTCCTCACATTAGTTCCCCACTGAGCAGTCCTGCAGTGGCTTCCCAGCGTCCCAGACAGATAAGCAGGAGTCGAGCCAGGAATAATATAAATAGGGATGCATTAAATAGGAGGTCCCAGGGCCAGTGATCATTAGTGTTTATTTAATACCCTTTTTGTTTTGTTTTCTTGTTTCAAGTCTTTTCGTGTCCCTGTATCCTACCAAGACTTGCATGACATTCATTTGGCGGAAAGAAACTGAGACAAGTTTACCCATTTATGTAGTAGGTATTTGGCAGTAACAGACTTAAAATTCCTGAGTTCAAGTGTTTCCAGGGTCCATGACACGCAGTAATCTGTAATCTTTCCAAGGCATGCGGTTGGTTCGTGCAGGCTGCAAGGCCGGCTGAGGGAGTGGATTACTGAGCGACCGAGTGAAAGAGGGAAGGAGCCTGCTACAGACCCAGCTTCCATATTCCAGCGTCGCTACACCCTCTCTACTGGGCCATCTGAGACAATGGAATCATTGTTTCTTTAACAACAATGGCCCCTCAAAGAAAGTCAACTTCTAGTGTGAGTGGAGGAGTGAAATATTCTAAAAGGCAATGGTTCTTAGCCAAGAGAAAAGTTCAGGATGAATTAAAGAGTATGATTCACGTTTAGCTGTGGCTCAGCTCATGATGTCAAAGGCTGCCATCCAGAAACGAGAAAGCAGTCTGAAACTCTCTAAGTAAGAACTCCAGCTGGGCAAAAACTGTTCATGCAGGGAGAGAAAACACTTCGGCATCAAGCTGAAATGGCAGTCATCCTGAGCTGCGAGGAAGGTGGGGGATGCTGGGGATTCAGAAGGGAGCTGAGGTTCTGAAGGAAGCCAGGAGCTGTACGCAGCATTTGCGAAGGAACTCATGGAGAAGATACTGGGGACCACACAGCTCAGCTGTCCCAGGGGCTCAAGAATTTTAAATCACATTTTCCTTTGCATAACATTCTCCCCCACATCATAAACCCCTGTCATTATGTTTAGTTTGGAGACATGCTATTAGATCTTTAGAATTTATTTCAGTGGCAGAATTCAGTAGTTTTGTAAGTGCTGAATTTGACGTTCTGCTTTTTATTCAGATGGTAAAATTCCAAAGGGGGAAAACAGTGTTTAAAAATATTTTTATTGTCATTATATTAATAGCTCATTTATTTATGTAACTTTTACTGTCATTACTATTAATAGCTAATATTTATTGAGTTTCTAGCACATGTCAGGCAAAGTGCTGAGTGTTTGGCATGCATTCTTGCACACGATTCACACCACAACCTTTTGGGGTGGGTAATACCATTACCCCCATTTTGCAGACTGAAGCACTGAGAGGTCCTGCCCAGGATCATACAGCTGGCAAGCGGAGGGAATAAGATCTGAACCGAGGTTGGTTTGACTCCAAAGCTGTCCTTCACCACTGTGCTCTGTTGCCCCTTGTGAAGGAGTAACCATCTGCTAAATGATACTCGTACATTTGCCTGTTTGTGGATTCCAAAGGTCTTGGAAAGCATCCCTTGCATATTTTGAGGATCCATCTTATCCTCGAGGACCTAACCCGAAGTGGTTTGGACCACTTTATTATATATATTCACTAGATTCTGCAGAAATTTTTCAGCCCCTTTTAAACCTCAAGTTGTGATTGTCTCTGTGCACCTGCAAATCTGTCTGATGGCTTGATATGTGAGACACCTAACACATAAACGCATGTAGGCAATGAAACACTTGTCCTCTAAAACCCTGAGAAAATAATACCCATTACATAGGAGGCCATTGTTTCATATAGCTCCGTCGGTATCCTGAATGAGTAGTTAACACCAATGCATAGCTTTTAACTTTAAAAATGACAGCCATTCATGATCTTGTTGAGATGATTTTTCAAAAATCTGGCCTAGGAAAGGAGTAGTGGAAAAGGTTAAGTGGAAGTGTGGGGAAAAAAAAAAAGGCCATTAATGTTTTTTTTAAATTCTAATGGTTTCTATTATTTAGAAAATAACTCTCAGCTTGGAATTCACATACACGTTCCATATCCAATCTCTGTACCTTTGGCATTCTGATTCCGCAGGCCAGGGTGGGGCCTGGGATCAGCTTTTCAAAATATTTCCCCGGTAATTCTAAGGGTCACTTGGTTTGGAATCTTTAAGGCAGAGGCCTTTTCTATGTCTCAATGACTCCATCACTGGAAAACCTGAGTTTTGTACCATTTCAACTACATTTTCACATCTGCCAGCACACATTGTCTAGACTCACTTGTCTTTGGCATTTTGGTGCAAGAGTTGGCACAAGGGGCAAGTATCAGTAAGACCCACACCAACAGGACAGTGACTTTATTAACTAGCCCTTCTCAGCATTCTTTTTTTGGTGGGGAGAGGGACCTATGTTGAGATTTCCCCCATGTCACCCTATTCAGGTACAGACCCATGAACATTTATTTAATATACTGTAGGCCCCATTCTAATACTAGACACCCATACTATGAGCTTTCTGAGCTATAGCGAGATGTTCTGCAGTCCCTGGGTGCACAAGAGATATCAATGGACACCCAGATTTATACCCTTTCTTGTTCCACAAAGAATTTGAGGCAACTATTCCACAATATATTTTTAAATGCATTTGCAGTTGACTATATGTTCTGGATGTTTTTGTCTGATGGATTAGGAAACCACCAAGGCAGAGATGTGTCTAGATTACTACTCCCATGGCTAAGGCATGATAAATAGCCTCCTCCAAATTCCTGACTCATGCCATGTGCTGCTAGGCACAGAAGACAGAGAGCAATTGACACATGCAATACATGGAACATGGAATGTTCTTTTTTATTTTTTTGTGAGAGATTGACCCTGAGCTAACATCTGTGCCAATCTTTCCTCTATTTTGTATGTGGGTAGCCACCACAGCATGGCTTGACAAATGGTGTAGGTCCACACCTGGGATCCAAACCCGCAAACCCAGGCCGATGAAGTGGAGTGCACTGAACCTAACCACTACGCCTCCAGCCCAGCCCCTGTTCTTGGTTTTTTAATTCAGGTGTGTTTTATTCAGTTGATCAGGAGGCGAAAATGACAGGACTTGCATCATCTGGGCCAAAATGCTACTTTGTGTGTTTTTTCCTGAATCATCCAATTGTTTTCTTTAATGGACTTGGCCAGCAGAAGGTAGCAAGCACAGTGGATGTCAGAAAGACCTGGGTTCAAATCTCAGCTCTGCCACTTTCTAGTTGTGTGATCCTGGGCAAGTTAATTAACCTCTCTGAGCGACACTTCCCTCATCTGCAAAATGAGGATAATGATACTCACCTTGAAGAACTGCTGTGAGGATCAAATGAGAGGTTACACATAAAATGCCCGGCTCCTCTTAGGAGTTGAGGAAGAAAGGCAGCTGTTATTGTCAGTTGCTTATGCTTTGGATGGCTTCCTTGTAGGCAGATTTTGTGTTTTTCTCCGGCTGCCCAGTTACAGCAGGGACTTCTCAGGAAAGGACTGTATCTCTCGCATTAGATGGAGGAATTTTGTCCTCAGAATGGACTTCATGTGCTCTGTTTGTGTCCCTCCATCGTACACTGGGGACTCTGCAAATATCATCTTAACTGGGTTAAAAGAGCCTTTCTCCACCTCAAATTTCAAAGTAGAGCCCAGACTGAAAATTTTCCTTGGTGTGACCATCAGAATTAAAAACTGAGATACAGACTAGTGAAAATATTGAATCATGCATAGAGAAAAGACAAAAACAGCATGAAATGTATTTTCAGGTTAGCTCTTTTTCAAGGGTTGATTTTATGACCTTCTTATTTGTTCTCTCATGTGTTCTACTCTGCCTCAAGGGTCTCTTTTTGGCTTCCAGATGTCTGTGTTTGCTGCTCATCCTGACCCCAGGGCTCCTCATCCTGAATTCCGTGAGGAGGTTACTGATAAGGACCGGTAGGCTGAGCGGCTCAGGGATGAGCAGGATGGCCTGGGAGGTGGCCTCCGCTCTGCTGTGACAGGTCAGGTGCTCCCCACCTCCAGAACACCACCCCAGGGAAAAGAAATCAGCCACATTGGGCAAGAGTCAATCTCTCTGTTTTCCCTCTTTCCATTTCTCCCTCTGCTCAGGGAATCCTCTGAGAGAACTATGAGACTAGGCAGTGTGGGAGGAACAGCCTTGAAAACATTTGTTTCATGTAATTTTTTTGCACCAAGGTCAGAAAGGTTAGAAATGGCCTCTTTACCAAGAATTCTTATCAGAAAATATTCCCTCTGTTAGACTGTTAGACTGTGAGAGGTGGGGCGAGGGGATGGGACAGAGCTGGGTCTTGACCTAATGATGAAGCTCCTGTTCGAAACCTTGGTGTCCATGCAGGGGTAACCCATTTCCTTAATGGAATCTCTCTGTGTCCTCCCAGCCCGGGTCCCAGTGTCCCCACGCTGAGTCACTCTGGAAACCCCTCCCTCAGGAAAACCAAGCTTGAAACATGTCTGCCTTCTCTCTCTCCCACCGCATAGCTCCTCATGAAATCTCTTCATGAACTTGAAGGTATACTTCAAGCTTTTCTTCACCTTTTCCACGCTTCTCTAAGCAGCTGAGTTTGGGGGAAAACCCTGATGAACTCATCATCCTCTTGTCACCCCCAACCCCTTCCTCCCAATTCTTCTCTTTCTTTTCACTGCCCAAAGCTCCTGACCTTCACAACTAAACAAAGTTGCCAGTTCCTCAGCTCACAACCTTGGTCCATCCTGCACATGAGCCCAAATTCACTCTCTGGTCACTTTCTCTCATCTTGAGATACTGAGGAGAGGCTGATCACCCTGTTCCCTACTAGGACCTGCCTGTCCCCTCATCCTTGGTTCATGCAGAGGGTAGACCTCAGCAACCATCTAATAATCGTGTTCCTTCCTGTCCTTTAAAAATAACATTAGGTTTTTTTGTTAATAAAAGTAATTTGTCTTATCATAAAGAATTTGGAAAAAGCCACCATCCAGAAATCACCACTATTTACATTTTGGTGTATTTCCTTCATATATACATACACGTATACATATATGTATATATGCATACATAAGCACAAATACCCACGTATATAGACATACACATTCCTTTTTATGTTTAATGGAAAAATTGGCCTTTCATGTTTGGAGAGAAAAGGAAGACCCCAAGCAGGTGGGAAAGAAAAGCAACCCCAGGCTGTAGCTCAGGTAGGCCCTTCACCTGCACCAGCCACAGCCGTGAGCTTCTGGAGCACGTGACTCACTGATTTATAATGTCATGGCCTGACCGCCAGGAAACATACCCCAGATATCCCCGCCTCCCAAACCACGTGATGAGGACTTCTTGGAGTATACATGGGAAACACATTCAGAGACACACACAAATTCATAAATACACACAAACAGAAGTTATACACATGAAACATAGCATTCAAATAAGTATTTTCTGAGCATTTTCTGTGGATGCCTAACTGCATCCCAGTGCACTGCAGGTACCTATCACATGGGAGCCTCGTCCTCATGGATCTTGGCGTTCAGTTGCTGAGACAAAAACTAACCTGTGGGAAACAACAGCAAACTGGAAGAAGACGCTGCCTCACAAAGCGCTGAGGGAAGGGACTCCAGCAACCACTCTAACCATGAAGAGGGGTTCCAGCCTCGCTCCTCCTGAGATCAGAAACATGTCCATTGGGACAGGGAAATAATTTTGGAGACACAGTGATGCAGTATAGGTTGGCAGATAAAGGCGACTATGATTGGAAAGATCCTTATATTTTAGTGGAGATAATCACGCATTTCTACCAGAAAACATATGTTAGAGGACAGGTTTGCAGGCAGCGAGGGGTCCCGGGGCGGGGCAGGAGAGGCAGAGGGGGCTGTCTGTCAGGGGGTTGCAGGTCCTAGAGAATGTTACTGTGGTTTGGGAGACATGCTTCTCCTCTGGGAGAAGTTTCCAGAGATGGATTTTATCAGATAAAACTCACAGCCAGGCTGAGGAATGTGTGATCACTGTGATGACCCAGTAGGACATTATTTCAGGAAGAGGACAGAGAATAGAGAGCCAAGATGGCTTAGAGGTCAAGCTGTGGATGGGGGTCTTAGTCAAGGAGCAGATCTGGGAGATGGCAGAGGATGAGTTTAGTTTCAGTTCTGCTGAGTAGATGCAGTGAATCATCCAAGTGCAGTTATGTCATCGATAGCTGGAAATATGGTACTGGGTCCCAGGGTGAAAGACAAGGGCCAGAAACAGACACCTTTCAGCTCATTGTTAGGAGTGCAGCTTTAAGCTAAGCAATGTGGCAAATACAGAGTAAAAGATACAATGCGTGCCCTGGACGTTAAAGGATGATAATGGATTTTTTGTGTGTGGGAGGTGCAATATTGGCATAGGTGGTTCAGAGGTGGTGGCGGGCGACTGACGTGGAGAAGTAGTAAGCATTTCCACGAAGGAGGTGTGAGTCAGGAGTGGGCTGGATGTGACAAGGCAAAATCAGTGGCCATTCTAGGAGATGGAAGCAGCAGGAGCAAAGTGTGACGTGGGTGGGGGCATTCGAATGTCATCAATTACTATGTGCCATATGCTGTAGTAGACATCTTTATCTCAAATATCATCATATCTGGTCTCAGATATCATCACTGAGACCAAGACATGATCATCAAGGAATTCACAATGTAACACGGGAGAAAGACATACAGGCCATCAATTATTTGATGAGTACAATTAGGTTGAAACACATAAATTGCCAATATTCAACCATTTTTGAGTACCCAAAAATGGCAGTTTCATATGATTCAATCTACTGTAGGTGCATTATAGCGTGCATAAGAGATAAGAGTCTCCAAAGGATCACGTGTAGGAGGAAAAACCATGTACAAATCTTTGGAGAGGGGCCTGTACTTCATCCTAAGTAAATATGCCACCGAAGGCTTTTAACAGACACGTGAGATGTTGAAAGAAACATTTTAGGAAGATGAATCTGGTGTCAGTAGAAAGATAAAATGTAGGGGCAAAATCCCCGCAAGTAGGGAGGCCATTTAGGGGGCTACTGAAAGAATTTAAGCCCAGGGTAACCACGGCCTGACCGGGCTGGTGTGACCAATTTTGAGGGAATCGTTCTCAGGGCTTGGTAACACACTGGCTATCAGGGAATATGCCAAAAACGAACCCACAAATAAAACCTGGGTATCTGGGGAAATCACGTTGTTCCACCCCAAAGAGGGAAGTCAAACCAGGTTACTGGTTTGAGAGAAAAAGGAAATCATTTTCTGATGCTGAGACTGGGGAAAAGCCGGACATGGAATTGGAAACTCCTGGTAGCAATAGTGCTCACTATGTCACCATTTGGTCTTGCATTTGCCTGCTGGCTTCCTGATTCCTTAGTAGAATTTAGCATTCCTAAAGGTGGGGACTGGCCTGCTTTGTTTTACAGCTGCATCGCCATCCTGGAACAGTGCCCGGCACGGGGTAGGTGCTCAAAAAAAATGTGGTGAGTGAATGAATAAATGAATAGGAAACTGCCATTAGGAGCAGAGGCACTTCAGAGGCAGATTCCTGGAATTTTTGTCATGGATATTGAAATTGAAGCAACAAAAACTATTGTTGAAGGTGGCAGAGGATCTAAAGAAGAATCAGGAGCAGACATTCAAATGAAGATCTCATTGGAAGCATGAAAAAGAAGAGGTGCTGAATTGATATACCACAGGTGGGCATAAAGGATGAGATCCAGAGCATTGTGGACAGGTTAACCTTAGACTCTTTCTGAGTCTAGAGAAGGAAAGAGAGAATAGAAGGACAGTGATGCATCAAGGTGGTGATAAAAGTAATTCTGTAACCCTCAGTGTTTCTTGGGTGCTTCTCAATAAAGTCTAAACTCCTTTGAATGGTGTCCAGTGTCTGCCATGATCTGACCCAACCAATCATCCAGTCTTATTTCCTACAGCTCACCTCACAAACCCTCAACATCACCCAGGCATATCTACTCCACATGCCCCAAACTTACCCTATATTTTCCTTTCTCCCTTATCCTGCTCCTGCTGTTTAATCCATTTAGAATGACTTTCCTCCTCACTCCCAACATCAGCGCTGCCTGGGTAAATTCTAACTACCTAGTAAAGTCTATTGCTCAACCTTCTCTATCTTCCCAAACTAGAATTTTGATTTTCTTAGTTATATTCAGTCCCAATTTCTAGATCTCTCTCTTACCCACAATGCCAAACACATTACCTGGTGTTTATTTGTTCTTCGTTTAACAAATATTTACTGCATACCTTCTATGAGTCAGTACTTCGTTGGGTTGATGATGCAGTGGGGGATGTAAAACAGACATATCCCTGTCCTCATGGACTTAATGTGTGCTGGAGGGGGCAATCACATAACTGCACAGATGCTTATATGATTGCCTTGGGTGTTAGGTGCCAAGAAATAACAGTACAGAGTCCTGCGAGAGATAGGACTTGGGGAGGGGACTTAGTTAGAGGGTCAGGACAGGTGAAGATCAGAAAGAAGTGCTGGACTGTGGCACAGCAGCAGAAAGAATTTTCCAGGCAGAGGAACAAAGGCTCACTGCAAAGGCCCTGGGATGGGTTCAGATCATGCAGCTCTCATAGGTCATGTTGAGGATTTTGGTTCATCCTAAGAGCAAGGGGATGCTATGGAAAGATCTGAAGCCATTGAGCAGCATGGAGAGCTTGCATTTAGAAAGATCACATCCACTGCAGAGTGGAGAAAAGACTGCAGGGAGAGGAGAGTGAAGGTCTGGGGACCAGCTAGCAGGCTTCTTTCACAGGCCATGTGTGACAGGACAGTGGCTCCGACTAGAGTAGATTATACTCTATACAACAAATGCCAAAGGAGTACAGCATTAAGTTTTTTGGAGACAATCACTAGGACTGAGAAAAGTTGAGTTTCGCCTTCACAAATCATTCCATTAATGTGAACCACAGTCAACCTAACCTCAGCTCTCCGGAACCCTTGGGAAACATGCCTGTCAGGATAATCAAGTTTTCTAGATAACTAAAAGTAGACACCAACCCTTTTTCTGCCCATTTTAACCATTTTTATGAATATCTTTACATCTCTGACTTCTTAAGGAGAGTACACTGAACATCATTTCTCCTTCTGTTTACAATTACAAATACCAACATGAGTGATAATTATGGTGTAGTGCAAAATACAAGGATGTCCTCAGACATGCCTGGTCATACAGCACTCTGGTACCTCCACTATTTGGAACCAAATGGTTTGAGTGTTAATTCCTCCATCAGCTTCTGCTTTCAGAGCTTTTGTGCTCCCTCTCTTGCTGTCAGGAGCTCAATCTTCATGGCTACTAGTGTGTCTATATAGAAGTAACTTTCTCCTCTTCTAATTTACTCATGGGCTAAGTAAATAGATGGCCAAGATGGTAAGAATCATATATAAAATTAGAATTCAAGAGGCTTTCCTGTGAACAAAGATGCTTACTTTTGCTATATAAAAACTTTCTTCCTGGGTTTTTAATCTGTTTGTCAGATGGCTGAGGTCCAAATACAATGTATTTATCATCTTTTTTTTCTAACACATTCCATTGCTTTAGCTGTGTCACCTGTCACATAAGGTATAGAGTACAATGCAACAGACAGATACATTTAAAAAAGTCAAGTAGTTCTTATCCTTTCATTAAAACAGAGGTATACTTAGGGATTGACAGAAACCTGCCTTATATATAAAGTTTCCATGTTGGTACACTATTCTGTGGAGAAAAATGGTGAGTTGTACTTCAAAATACTAAATGTAAGAAACATCTCACGTCACATCATATGAGCCTCTAACTTACAAATGTATTGCCTTCAAAATGTCACATTAGATATTTATCAAGACACAATACAGAGAGTGAGAAGAGTAGCTACAGAGCAAGAAGAGATATTTACAACATGTATAAGCAACAAATGACTAATATCCAGAATAGATGAAGGAGTCCTAAAAATGAATGAGAGAAAAAAACCAGACAATCCACTAGATACTTGGGCAAAAGGCTTGAAGAGGGATGTCATAAAAGAGAAAATCCAAAGTCCCAATAGGGATGTGAAAAGGTGTTCTGCCTCATTGACAATCAGGGAAATGCAAATTAAAACCATAAGCAGATAATACTGCATACCCACCAGAGCTGCAAAAATTTAGAAGGCTGACAACATCAAGTATAGGTGAGGATATATACTGGTAGGAATGTAAATTTGGTATTAGCATTTTGAAAAATAGTTCATGTCATCTAGTAAAGTTGAAGATATATAGATATATATCCTATCACCTAAGAATTTCTTTTTTTTTTTCACCTAGCAATTTCACTCGTAGCTTTACACACTAGAGAAACTCAAGTACATGTGCACAAGGATATATATAGAAGAATAATCATGCAGCATTGTTCACAATAACTCCAAATATCCCAGGTACAGAATGGATAAATAAATTGTGGTACATTTATACAGTGGAGTACTATACGGCAATGAAAATGAATGAACAACTATACACATCAGCACGGATAAATTCCATAAAAACAAGTGTTGAGTGACAGAAACAAGACACACACACACACACACACAAACCATACAGTATGATTCTAGTCATATAAAAGTTTAAAACAACCACATTGAAACTATATTGTTTACAGATACATACATAAGAGGTAAAATTATAAAGAAAAGTAAGGATGTTATTATTATGAATGTCAGGAGAATGGTTACCTCTAGGGGAAAAGGACAGGGTTGTGACCAGGGAGGGGCACAGGGGATTTCTGGAAACCTGGCAATGTCCTGCTTTTGTGACCTTCATAGTTATTACATGTATGTTGACTTTAAAATTATCCACTCAATTGTTTAGTAGTTTTAATGCATTTTTAGCATATATATTTTACATTTAAATTTATTTTAAAGTTTAATGTAGACCAGATGTTTATAACTAGGGATGCATTTTATCCATAGAAATAAGAGTATAAATAACAGTTAATCAGACAAGCCCATAACTCTCATTAGGTAATAGTATAGACTAAATACTGTACATTTCAATAAAAATAATAGAAAATAATATAGTTGAAATATTACCAGTTAAAGGATGCAAGGGCAATAATGAATGAGGATTATTTTTAAAGTATCTGAGATCAGATTGGAAAAGATAAGAAATACTACGATACACTAGATCATAAGCCTTCAGGGAAAATGGTGCTCACACACAGCTGAAGGGAGTGTAGACTGGTTCAGTGTCGATAGAGGGTGATTTGACGACATCCATCACAATTTAAAATGCATAGTCCCTTTAACGCAGTCATTTTACTTCCAGGAAGTTATCCTGTTAATATACTCACAACACACAAGTGTGAGAAACTATATCTGTACAAAAATTATAGCTTGTTTGTAATGGTAAAAGATTGGAAACATCCCATACGCCCAACAACAGAGAACTAGTTAAACAAACTATGGTACTGTAAGTAATGGAATACCATGTAGCCAACAAAAAGAGGGAAGAAGCTCTATATATCCTGCTACGAAATCACCCCGATTTGTTACATGGAAAAACAGTGAGAAAAAGTACTTACTGTCTGCTACTACTAGTTTAAACATTTTTTAAAAAGAATAAATAAGTGTATGTGAGCTTTTGTATTTTTAAACAATGTCTCTAGAAGAAAACCTACATTTTGAACCACGTGTATGTATTATTGCTTCAAAAGTTCATTTTAAAAATCTTGAATGCATATGTTTAATTAGACGATTATGAGGAAGTATAAGAAGATTTTGGTAAAGATTCTAAGGGAACTTTTGAATAGTTCCCATCAGAGCTAACAGCCCCCCAGCTTTTTTCAAAGACTAATTCTACATTGAAACAAAATACTTCTTTTGATACAGATGTATCAGTAGCACTGCTATTTTACATATTGTCCATGATTAGAACAATTATTTTGGGATCAAAACTGATACAAAGGAGGAGAAATAGAAAGGATGATGAACTTCAAGGCCAAGTGGAATTTTACTTCTGGTGTAAAAGTTTCCTGGTTCCCAGGCTGTTTGTTGTCAGCAGTGGGTGTACTTCTGTTATAGAATTGGGCATATTGTGTGGTAAGTACGCATCTCATCTGCCACATTCATCTCTGTCATTTCTCTGATGCCCAGCACAGCAACTGGCATAAAGGAAGTGCTAAGTGCAACTGTCTTGTTTCATAAACACACGTAACATGTATACAGCCACCCTTTGTGGTACCATGTATAAGACACTTGGGGTGATAACTTAGAAGAACAGACAAAGACAGAGATTGTACTTATATATCCTGAACCGCCATGGTATGTGGTCATCAGCGGACACTCAATAAAATTCTGTTGAATAAAAGAATGAATTCAGTGTACCAATATATTTGAAATAATTTTCTATTCTGCCTCTAATTTCATTCTTCTCCATTAGTGGATTTTTCTGCTTGGTCACGTGTTAATGGCAATGCCTACTTGTTTGCCCTCTAAATAACAACCAGTTTAGTACTGGACTTTATACGCTCCTGTGAGAAGTATTGTCTCAAATTTAAATGTTAGAGAACATACTCCAAAAATCTTTCTCTTTTGGGATTTTCCAAGAAATTTTTCATGAATGCAATAACAGTTCTTAACAGCCTGTGTGTAAAGAGGCATAAAAATTGTGACTATTGTTGTTTGGGGAGGTTGTGGGGTGAAGCGGTGAGAGGAGGGAGTTTAACAAACTATTTTCCCCACTCCTTTTCCTCTCCCATCCCCCCCTTTCTTTTTTTGAAAGAACAATCTTCCTCCGATATTCCTAGATGTTTGATGAGCTAGAAGAAATGTAAAAATATTTGGAAGTTATGTGAATACTTCCTGACCTTTCCTCTTTGTCTAGAAGATCTACCTGCCACGAATGTAAGCTCCCCTAATCAGGAACCCGTTGACTGTAACTATAGCCAAAAGATGACAGTGGGGAAAAATCTAGCACTCTAGTTAGAAACGGTTATGAAACAGGGAATTAAAAATTTGGGGACTACCTTTAAGAACTTCCAAATTATCTTTTTAAAAGAATTGCTGAGTTTGTTTTAAATAAAACCTGCAATGGTGTCAAAGAGACATAGGGGGAGGTAGAGGTAAAAAAAAAAAAAAAAAAGAAAAGAAAAGAAAAGAAAAAGAAGTAAGTTCCAATGCATCCCAAATGCCTTAAAATTGAGCATATTTAGGCTAACATCAGCACTACAGAGAGCAACAGCAAAGAGTAAGTGAAACTTTTTAAACCCCACGCCTGCAGCTGAAAGGACACGAGCTAGCAGGGGACAAGAGACAGATGCAGTAAAATATAGATCCTGGTTTTTTCTTTTTCAGTACATCATAAAGGTCAGAGAGGAGTATAATCCCTTGCAGTTGGTACAGGGCAAAGGGCAACGTATACAGGAGCATTCACTAAGCACTTCATAACCAGCATCAGTAGTGTTCATGCAGATTAGAGGAACAGCTGTCCGGAACTTCTACTTAATGTACACATCTCTGTGCAATTATTAATTTCAAAAGAATCAATTAGAGCATAAAAAAAATGATAGTAGATGAACGTTCTGAACTTGGAAGACTCAACTTTAAACGCTTCCATACAGGGAGGCTGAAAACTGACTATAAGCCCTAATAGAGGGAAGTGACTGCTCCGACACAACCAAGGCCAGGTCCGCATGGAACACAGCAGGAGAAGAATGGAAAGACTGATTAGTAGTGACAAGGGTTTGGTTGCAACTAGGGGGTGGACACCTGTAAGGGGTCGGGTCTGCACAGTTCTGCGTCTTCTTCCAGCAGTTTTCTCTCAACAGGAAGAGCAGAGGCAGGCTGCTCCCCTCAGTGGGCATCTGCTACTTAGGGCCCCTGGGAAAGGCTTTAAGCCAAAGTCATGGCTTCACTGTTGCTCCTGGTAGAAGGCCACCATAGGGGACATCCAAACTTGTTTCTTTTGACAAGGCCCCGCTTTCTGGTAATAGAGTCACATCATCTCACCCCAATGCCACAAATCCTTAGATTCACCATTCCCATCATCCATCCAGCACATTACACTGGTCATGCAGACAGGTGGGCAGTCGTCCCCAACAGTGAGGAAGTGACACCAAGCTGCCAGGCAGGTAAAACCCAAGCCAAGATTTTCAATCTAAGTTCAAGATCAAGAAACAGGGTAATATTTACCCACTTGTCTATCCAACAGGCTTTCCCCAAGAATCCTATGTGATGGCCACAGACAACATTTGTCATTATTTTACAGCATAGCACACATAGGCAAAGTGAGCTAAAGCAGAGCCACCAGTTCAAAGCCACCGTCACCTGTCCCGTCCAGTCTGGCCTTACTGCTGTGGCTCTAGATGTTTATTTCTAGTAACATTTCTGCTTGAAGTTTCTAAAAGAATTAATTTTCATATCTCCCAGGAGAGCTTACCTCCCAATACCATACTCCTGGTGTCACTTCTAGTCAGCTAGGAGCTCAACTTTTTAAGAACAATATTTCCCACAGCCTGTTTCCCCTAACATTAGCTTTAATAAGAGTCTCAGTCATTCTGTTCTGCACTAAAATAACTTTTTAACTGACACAAAAGGAAAAAAGGGTAAGTGATATGCCAAGAGGCCTGTGCAGAATATTCCAGTAAAATCCTTGCCTTGAGAGCCGCCACTTCTCTCTCCTCCTACAGCCTGCAATTCTTGCTCTGCCCTCCCCTGCCTCCATCTGTGCCATCTCCCCTTCTCGTGCTCCTTGTGCCCAGCAGAACTTGTCCGGTGGGAAGTGTACTCACTTGGGTCTTGTTTGCCGTGGACTGTCGCCAGCTAATCCACTTTAACATCTTGGCTTGCTCTCAAATTTGCTTTCCTCTTCCACTAAAATTTTTTAAAATAGCATTGACATTTGTGCCGGGCTGTGGCAGGGCTGAGTCTGTTCCAGAGACTCACCATGTCCGGGCAGCTTGGAGTCCGGGATCAGCCCTGCCACATCTCAGTGCTCGCCGCCAAGCTCTCAGAGCCCAACAGGGAATCTGTCTTGAGAGGCTTGAAGACTCTGTCTGGGGCAGAATCACACCCCCACCAAGGCCACTATATGAGTCACAAGCACTTGGTATCAAAGTCTGTGATAGGCATTAATACTGGGGAAGTTTTCTTTCCTTTTCGCCACATGCCAGCCCCGGGGACACTCCACTGGGCTGTGGAACCACTGTGTAATTTACTTTGATTTGCCACGGATTTGCGGGGGCTGGGGCAGGGTGGTGCAGAGGCAGTCAAAGAAGGGAGTAACAATCGCATCTGGTTTTGCTACAAAGGCTCTGAAGCTGAACTGTCAGCGTTACTACAGAAGTGCTATGTTTTTAATCCAATTTAACAGGCAGGAGCTTGACTTGGGTTTGAGCCTCAGGTCTGCCATTAATTGGCTTTGTGACTCTAAGCAAGTCACTTTGTTCCTTTTAAACAGGATGAAGGCTGAGGGCTAGATGATCTCTAAAGTTCCTTTCTTCCGTAAGGTTCTACGTTGCAAATTCCAAACTCACCATGAATCAAGGCTGGCCTCTGGCCACCTCTGCAGCTACCACACATAGATCTAACCTACTGGCAAATCTCCTTTTGCAGCTTCCCTAGGTCTGTAACAGACACCTGGGCAAAGCTGCCCCTGAAAACAGAGATTCTGAAGGGGGCGCAGTGCTCTGAGCATCATGAAGGCACTTCTGAGCTTTCCCGCCAACTGCCTGTGTGCGTTGGCTGACGTATTGTATGACATTTATTTGCTTGCTCAGACGATTGGTAACTTTAAAGGTGAGTCTCTTAAGGGAGGTTTCCAAGCTATGGAGTATGGACCAAGATACTAAGTAAAATAATGCTGTCATGAGAGATTTGGCCTGTGAACTCAGGTTCTGTTTTTCAGCAAAGCATATTTCATACCCTTCGGTTGTATGCAACAGCTGGAAGCCAGTCATTTATTTGAACACCTTTTCATTTAGAGGAAAACCTGTGACCTCGGCTCCTTGCACTTTATCGTTTTGTTCTGATAAGCCAGCACCTTCGTACTGTGCTGAACGTTGCTCAGGAGAGGACAGAGCTGTGCTTCTGCGGAGATGACAGAGCAGCCACAGAGGGGAGCTTCTGGCACCCCGAGGACCAGGAAATCCTCTGCCTTTGTTGCCCAGCACTGCCACCTCCCCCTCCTCCAGCCACCTGCCCACCACAGATCAAAGTAACAAAGCAACGATTCCAGGAAAAGAGTTATTTTCAAATTTAGTCCTGGACTTGGATTATTCAGAAAACTGAAAAAGAATTTCACAATTTGGGTTAAAACATTAAAGTGGAGAAGGCATTTTTCCTCCTTTGGAGTGACCATCCAGTCCTTGAGGAAAACCAGAATGCCTCTCTCTAGGATCCGTACAGCAATTCCAACCCACTGTACTGCCGGGCGTGGGGTGCGCCCTAGACTCCAGATTATGTAGTTTATCAAGTCCAAGTTTAGGTTTCAGATGTATCCATGCCAAGCCCTGGTACAGGAAGTACACTCCTATCCTCTTCTCAGGAATTTATTTAAGGATTAGAAAGTGTTTTATTACTGGATGGGAGGCAACGTAACTTTCTCCCTATAAAGAAATATTTCAGGGTCCTCAGCCCCCACTGAGGGCAGAGAAACAGATGTGCTGAGGAATCTGTCCTGGAGACCTACCACATTTTCTCTGGCTTTTAATACAGTGCATTTAATGCACCAGACCTGCAGGGGGGAGTTCACCTGCTCTGGCACCACAGCCAGATGTAACACACTGTCGCAATCACACTCTGGGGACTCAAGCTTGGATGGGCCATCTTGATGGTTGTTAAGAATTTGTCAAGAGAAAAATATTACCTCGTGTGAACGGATAGAATTTTTATTAGTCCTGACACTGGTGAGTCTCCATATCTCCAGATATTTGGTTTTCCCTTCAGTGGCAAAACCCAGTGATGTGTGGGCCCTTAAAACTCTGGGGAGCAGGTTGCCCATTTTCTTGCAAGGAAGTGCCCTGCAGTCACCTGCACAGCGACCCACGGCATGTCTCCTCTGCCCCAGATACTCTTCCATATGGGATCTTGGCTAGTCCTTCAAAATCCCGAGAAGCAGAAATCATGCCTTCACTGTACAGATGAAGAGACTGAGGCACGAAATGATTAAAGGACCCACTCACAGTCATGCAGCTAGTAAACACTTGGGGACTGAATCTCTGCCTGATCTCAAAACCCATCCCCCTCATACTACGCCCCGTTTCCTTCCTGCAGCAGACGCCTTGCACCCTACCCAGATCCTCTTTCCTGCCAGGGCACCCATGCCCCAGCTCTTGTGCCTGGAGGCTGCTAACAGCTCACAGCTGACACAAAAGGCCGGCTCCCTTGCCTTGAGATGGGCAAACTCTGGGTGCAATTCACCCTGCAGAGCTCCGGGAGGATCGGACTGAGCTAGACTCCAGCTGATACCACATGCATATCTGCCTTGGCTCTTTCCCCCAGGGCCCTATTTCCCTGCCCTTTGCCTGAGAGCACGCCCTCAATAAAATACACACACAGAACTCTTGGTCTCAGACTCTGCTTCTAGGGAACTGGCCTCAGGATGCTCCTTCCTCCCTTCCTGCACGCCCCCAAGCAGCCCTATCCTACCCCATTCCTGTTCTCCAGCGGCTTTTTCTATTTACGAGCCTATTTAAATGAAGAGAGTCCATTTTTTCCCCTCAGTCATCTGTCCCCCTAGTATCTACAGGGAAAATAATTTCTTACATCTGATTCAAGTTCTTCCAACTGCAGCAAGAGACCACTTTTCCTTAGAAGAAAAACTGAGCAGCCTTTCATCTCTGATGTTATTAGCAGAAGACTAGGGATGCCATCCTTTGTCTTCCCCCTACAAGAAAGCAAGGTCGAGGATGGCCTTGTTTCGTTCATTGCTGTACTCCCAGGATGGAGAACGGCACCTGCTATGGAGTAAGTAGGGCCTCGACACCGTCCATGAATGAAGAGAGATAGAACAGGCCAATGCAGGGGCTAAGCCCTCACCAATGCACCAGTGCAGGGGCTGGGCCCTCATTAATGTACCAAAGCAGGGGCTTGGCCCTCTTCAATGCACCAAAGCAGGGGATGAGCCCTCATCAATGCACCAAAGCAGGGGCTGGGACCTCATCAATGCACCAAAACAGGGGCTGGGTCCTCATCAATGCACCAATGCAAGGGCTGGGTCCTCCCTGACTACAGCCCTCACACCTAGCAGCCTGCTCTGTGCTCCCACAGTACAGGCATCAGGATTACCAGGTTTTGATAAACCAGATGAGGCCCTACGAAAGTCTATTCCCAGAAGGTTCCTGCAGTCAGGCTGCCCGGCCCCTTGTGATAGGTATCATGATACTGCAGTGAGTGACATTGTAGGACTCTTTTGACTTTCCTCTTAGTTGGGCCCTCACCATCTCTAAACCCAGCCTTCCCTTCCAATCAGTAAAACAAAATTTTGATCATGACCCACTACTTTGGTTTAACAGTCCAGAGTTTAAGAATCTTTGAGTTAGATGCTGAAATCTCTAGGCTTTTCCAGGCATTCTCCTGTTCCCCTTCAGCATGCTGCCATTATCAACCCACCTTGCATCTTAGATTACATCAGCTTGTTATTCAAATTCCTCATTGAAATCAGTCAGCCCTGGGATGCTCCAGCAGAATTCTTTCCCTTGCAATTTTTGCAGAGAGAAGCACCTGCAACTCAATCTCACTTCAACCTCCCTGTCTCCAGCCAGCCTGGACCTGTCCAGAAATTCACAGTGAGTTTTGGATGGACAGTTTCTCTACTAGGATAGGTCTGTAATGGCCTATCCAATAAGCATTTACTGAGTGTCTCCAGCCTGCCCAGACTAAACAATAAATACATACACAGGACCGTCACTGTGCAGAGGGCTGCTTCTGTGCCATTAGCTGGAATTTCTTCGGCAGACATCCATCACGTTAAACCACAAGAAACTCCTTCACTGCCCCCTCATTACTCAGCCTTAGCTTGACTAGAATCTATAATTCTGGGATTCTTTGAAGTGTGGTTGCAAAGCCCCATCACTTAACAACACACACATAGGCAAAAGACTCTTCAGTGGAATATCTTGCTCGGAGTAGCATGAACATATTCCTGGACAGAATAGGAAGGGGCTCAGACTATGATAGAACAAAGTAAGCCCATCCTTTTGCCTTTAGGGAACTAACACTTCTTCATGGGACAGGTGCAAGGTAGAACCTAATTATGCAGATCCATTTGAGGGATGAACAGAAGCAACTTTGGGGAAAGCTATTAATGCCATTTACTGAATCACCCATGTTGGCTTTGTCAGTGTCTAATGCAGAATTCAGAATATTAGACTGATTCCTCACCCAGGGAGGATTTACAACTTAAGTAAGCAACCCCAGCTCCTCTGCTATAGAGAAAAGAGGCAAGTTTCCTCTCCTAACAAAGAGTCAGACAAGGAGAGTTCCAAGTGTCAAACCCTGGGTGAGAAATGAGGAGGGGGCTGACACTGGTCTTCTGTCCTTGAGCTTATCTTTTCAGCAAGCATTTGGATGAAGCCACAGAAGGTATGTTTATCCAATAATGCTGTGAGATGTAGATGGAGCTGACATACTCAACAAAATAATTTATATTCAAAACGTGCTGGAATACCGGGATGAAATTAAACAAGAGAAAAATCTAATAGATATGAAGTAGTCCAACACTCAGGTTACTAAGCCACCTGCCCCACTAAGGGCAGTCCATGGAAACAGGCATGGAGATTTTATGAGCCAACATTGTACACCCCTACTAGACATGGTATACGTCTTAGGGAGGACACGAGGCATTGGAGCCCTGGAACAGGAGCTGAGCCTGCATTAGCGAGATAACATCTGCAGTATATGTACCATTTGGACGTCCCATTTTATATAGATCAGCACAGTAAATCCAGAGAAATGCAACCAGGATACAGAAAAGTCCGAAAATATATTAATACAAGGAACAGCTGGAGAAACAGAGAAGATGAAGAGAAAAGACAAGACAACCATCTTCAAATGTCTAAAGGGATTGCCACTGGCAAAAGATGGTAGAATTTGAGGACTAAAATGAATCCCTGACAGTAATGGATTACAACCCATGAAATAATAAAAAAGCCCATGAGCCAATGCTAACAACAAATATCTAAGCCTAGATTCTTAGGGCTGGCAAGCAGAAAGAGGAGTCAGGTGGTTCAGTTTATAGACAGATGACTCAAAGCTACTTCCCCTTCAGTCTAATATAGAAAAGAACCTGGCAGCAATGAGTTAATGAGCGATGAACCAGGAGGGCAGAACTCTACTCACAACTTTCAAAGATCCCCACAGTCTGCTACATAATTGTGCACTCTTATTCATAGCATCTAAACTTTTATGTTCCCTCTCATAAGGGTGGGAAACTAAACTTTGCTGAATGTCTAAAAGGTGCCAAGCAAATATATATATTTTACTTCATCCTCCCAACGACTCAGAGAGACAGGTATCATCTTTGTTTCACAGAAAGGGAAATTAAGGCGCAGTAACCCATACAGCGTGACCCAGAGAGTAGATGCCAGAGCTGGGATTTGAACCCAGGTGTGTCCAAAGGCCTTCCACCCAACCACAGGACACAAAATACACAAGGCGACTGGAGAGGTGAATCTCTCCAGTCTGTCATGTCCCTTTAAAGGTTACATTTTCCTCGTCTACCCAGCCTGTGGTACCACTATTCTAGTTCATCTGGGTTAGAAGAGGAAGACTGGGGCTTTTCCTAGAAACCCGTTGTTGAAATAATGCTGATCCCTGCCCCATCCCCTCCCCACAGCAACCCTTGTTTGCCCTTCTCTTGAATACAGTCCAGTTTACCTGAATCAACTCACTTTGTTATTTTCTCTTCTTCAGAGTCTATTCACCCGACCACTTGGAAACCAATGGAGACCAGTTCCCTAGTCTTCTGGGATAGTCGGGGGAAATTTAACACTGTTGATAACATCTATGAACTCAAAGATACCAATTAATGGTTTCTCTGATGAAGGGGAGTGCAGGTTAAGGGGGACACGTGGCTGTCCTGTTACCATGGCTCTGTGTTAGAAGAGTAAGAACATTCTGAATTACAGCGCATGGTCACAGATAGGCCCTCTCTTCATTTTATTCTGAAAGTATGACTATTTCTAAGTGATTTTCCAGGTTTTGTGTCTGGAACACGGAATCTGTCATTGTCTCCCAACCTGCTGCTCACGTCTCCCAAGGCCTGAGAAGGTAGTTGGGGATTAATGTTTCCAACAGGTCAGGCTCTCCAGCTGACTAAAGCTTTCTGCTTGGAGGTAAGGAAATTTCTAGGCTTCTTTAGCACATTTAAAAATACAGTGTTTGTATATTTGGCTACTTTCAGACCACCTGTTTTTGCTGCCTCTTAATGCTGGAGTTCCCCGTGATCAGGGACCATGTCCCCTCTGATCATTCATTCCATAAGTATTTCCAGAGCATCTGTGTGTGCTGTGTGCCAGGGGTAGAGCAGCAAAACAGACAGACACAACCCCTGCCCTCATCAGGGCTTAACAGTCTGGCTGTAGAGACACACACAAAACAAGAATTATACAAATAAGGATTCACACTCAACAAACAGTCCACATCTCTCTACAGTATCCAGCACAGAGCTCGGCACATGGTGGGTGCTTTTTCACGAATATGTGACTGATGTTTTTGTGGAACGCGCACAAAGACTGACCAGCTGAGTTAATTTTAGCTTTGGGAGTTTAGCACTGTGACTTTCAGAGTAAGTGAATCAGGGAGATCTGGGTTCTGGTTCCTGCTTTTCCATTAACTACTAGAATTTTCTTGGGTGAGTCACTCAGTCTTCCTGGGCCTCAGTTTTCTTACTTGGAGAATAACGTGTAAGGACCAGGATTCCTCGCTGATAATGAGATGCCTGCTGTCAGGGGTGTTCTAATCTAGTCTTCCTTACCTTGTGAGAGACAAGGAACGGCTGGAGCTGAGGGCTTCCTGAGACAAATGGCTCCAGCACAAGTGTCTGTGTCTAAGTCAGGGCTGTGGGGAAGACGGAGGAGCAGCTGGAAGGAACGAATCCCCTGGACCATGAAACTACTAGGCTATGTCTGAACATGGGAAACACTGCACTGCCCTTACCACCCACTGACTGTTGAAAAAGAAACACTTTCGGGGCTGGCCCTGTGGCCGAGTGGTTAAGTTCGCGCGCTCCGCTACAGGCGGCCCAGTGTTTCGTCAGTTCAAATCCTGGGCGCGGACATGGCACTGCTCATCAGACCACGCTGAGGCAGCGTCCCACATGCCACAACTAGAAGAACCCACAACGAAGAATACACAACTATGTACCGGGGGGCTTTGGGGAGAAAAAGGAAAAAATAAAATCTTTAAAAAAAAAAAAAAAAAAAAGATTCTGTCTTTAAAAAAAAAAAAAAGAAAAAAGAAAAAGAAACACTTTCATTCATAGGATATTCTAGGTTATATTTCTAAACAACAGATCAGAGGAGAAAGGAAAGTACAGAAATAGTTTCCTTTGTATGTTTTAACAAGTGGAAAAAACCAATTTCCCATCCACTCTGATAGTCAAAAATGACTTAGAAACTTGAAGGCACGATGTCAGATAGAATTACCTTGAATGTCCTTGAACATTGGTCTAGAGTGTGATTTAGCACCATGACTTTAGGAAGTTTGGGGATAGCATTCTTTTCCCAGTAAGAAAAAAATTAGGAAAAATTCTAATGAATGCATATCATCTTAAAAAATACCCATAACTTAGAAAACTACAATGAAGCAAGGACACAGCCTTTGTCTGGGGATGAAGACTAGGCCAAAATACTAGGTCTAAATACTAGGGCCAAATCCACATGTTCATTAAGAAATTCACTAACATACAGCAAAAGATCATCTCATACTCTTCCAACCCTGAGGTAAGCCACTGAGAGTAGGGTCGGACACAAAACCTTCTCCTGCCCCTGCTGCAAATTCAGACAGTTGGGTTCTTCTCCTAGCTTGAGCAAAGGCATCGAGTCTCTGCTACAGTTTCCTTTCTGTCACTCTCCATCAGATCTCCTCCTTTTTGCTAACTTGCTCCAAAATGTAAGAGAGCAAGCGATCAAGCTTTCTCATGAGACTACTATGTCCCTACAGGCTGCTTCATGCAACACTTCCTGGTCCTCTGTCCCTCAGGAACTGACCCCCAATAATCTGCCCAGAGCATCATTTCCACCAGAACCCCTCTGGATAGGAGGCCCCTACCAAACAGCATCTCTGTGGCCATTTCCCAAATCATTGGTCTTGGTCTAACTTTGCGATGAGCCCTGTTCAAATTATAAGTAAGAGCCAATCACAGCCACTAAGGTCTCAGGAAACTATCTCAGCCTCATCTCCCTGAGTCCCAGACTCCCAGAAGGCAGAGCAGCCCGAGCAGCCCAAGTAGGGCAGCTCAGAAGGAGAGGAGACCCAGAGCCTCTCATCCTCGCCACTTCTGCTAAACTCTCACAGCATGAGAGGGTCTGGCTGACCACCCCAATCTTCTGTCCCCTCAGACAAGGTCTCCACGCTGTGACACACCTCCTCCAGCCCTGCTCTTTCTCCTTTGGCTGGCACAAAGAGACAACCAGTTCCTGAGGTTAGCCTCCATAGCGGGAGAAATTTGTCTGGGGATAACTCTCCAGGGGTGCTTAAGCCAACAAGAAGTCTTGGGGGAAGGAAGATGGGGCACTGTCCTACCTTGTCACTGTCCACTGTGTTCTGAGAGGTCCTAGAGGCAATGGAGATGGTGTCTGGCTGGCTGCTCCCATCCCCTTGGCTGTCAACATCCTCCACTCCATCCCTGTAGGAAGAAGAAAAAACAAACAGGGGTGGGGGTGGGGGGAACCACTGTGGGTTTAGAGTACACAAGGATTTCCAGCTGGGCTGGCAGCGCAGAGCCTCAGCACTTTCTAGCAGGGATTTGTCTAAAATTATCCCACTAAAGGGAGCAGCCCTATGTGATTTTCAATGAGGTCACCTCTTACTCTTAGTAAACATGGTAAATCACTATGTTGATAACTGAACACAAAATGACTCCTTCTCCATAACTCCTCTGACCCATGGTGCAGAGGGGGCAATTATTTATTCATTTTTCCTGGTAATGGGTCTATAAAAGGCAGTAGGAAGAGGTATATACTACTTAGAACCTAGGCTTCTATCCCACTGACTGGATCATCGCCCCAAATCCCAGAGTTCAGGGTATCCAAGTAGTTTTTCTGCTGCAGTAACAGGATGGGGGTTGGCTCATAGCTGGCCTATAAAGAAAACAGAACTGACAAGATATTGTTTTGACGTGTGTTTCTTCTGCTTGAGAAAATGGGGTGGGATATTTTCTCCAGGGGAGATTATCTTTGGGAAGTTCCTGATGTTGGACCCTTAACTCCTCGAGATGGAGAAGTTTATTGCCTTCATTTTGGTGGGTCTTGTTGATCTCATGCTTATTTATGATGACTTCTTATCAGCACAGAAGGCCAAGGCATCTTCTCAAAGATAGGAGAACAGTCACAGATTCCACAGCAGCTTTTGAGACAGCTGTGCTCTGAGCGTCTGATAAGACGGGGTCCCGAGAGCACTCCTGCCTTTGGACTCCTTCCTGGGCCCTGGACCATACAGCTGTCCCACTCATGTGCTCCTTCAGCTCTCCACCCTTAGAACTGTGTCCCAATTCTGCACTGAACCCATAGCCAGGGCCAAGGGGGATTAGATGCCTGGGAACTAGGGAAGGCTGAATGGTCTGTGTCAGGAAGAACTGGAGCACATGTGGGCCAGGGGTTGGATAAAGGAGCACAGGAAATGACAGCTCTTCCCATGGAGGCTTTGATGAAAGCCACAGCCCTGATACTGCTTATGGAGACGTAATGTCATTAGAAGGAAGGTGAACTCGCTGTCTGAGGATGTTACCACATGGTAAAATGCCCCATATATTGAAGCCACCTCATGGAGTCTAAACAACCACAATCTCTCCTGTGTGAGTGTATGTGGACATGTGTGTGTGTGTGTGTGTGGGCATACATGTGATGCATATGTATTTACACAGTGTCTACTAGTCATAGAAGTGTTTTATTCCACCCAGAACATTTCTAAGTTCACTGTTCTCTAACCAAACACTTGTGGGGTTGGGAAATGCCAATTTATTTTAATAATATAAACCACACATTCGTAGGAAGGAAAATCTGCTGTAAAAAGAAATTATGTGATGCATTTTGCAACCAAAAATAAAGGACTTTTAGATCATCTGTTGTTTTAGATATCTGGGCCACTGCTCCCCACCATTTGTAGATAGTTGAGAGTTGGCTGTACTTTCTGCTTCCCACTATTCTGGCCTATAGCAGGGCCTTATGGTCCACTCCAGATGGAGCCAGTTCTGGGGGATGTGGGGAGCCTATCCAGAAGTGTGGGAGTATTCTCCAAGCCAATCCCCTCCTCCATAAACCCTGTCCCCATATCCATGGAGCCAAGCTCATGAAATTACAGATTGCCTGGCTGTTCTCTGCAGTGTCTGCCAAGGTTTCTCACCCTCTCATGTCAGGACAATGACAGAGAAAAGGTGGGGAGCATTTCCGAGGTATGTCAAGTCCATCCCATGTTCTAGAGATGCTCAAATTCTCCTACTGTAGGAAAAAGGGGCTCTTCACAGGGTAACTCTAGCTAACCTCACCTGGATATCCTTTTCCACCATGGTCCTGGACATTCAGTTCTCTGTAACTGTTTCCATTCTGTCTTCATTATTAAAGTAGGGGCTTCCTGCAGTAGGGTCTGTCTCCAGTGCTAAGCTGAGTCTACACCTCACCTGGACTCTGGACATGGGTACCTGAAATCAAAATGACCCCTCCTCCACTACAGTCACAGTTTATCTTTCCAGCACTGAGAGGTGACCTTATCCTGGCCATGCTGGTCTTGGAGCTTCTGCTCTGTGCTGCTATCTCTCTCTACCTTTATCACACCCTTCTTTTGGCTACCACCTCCCTCTAGACGAATGCTGCTACTCTGCAGGCCCTTCTCCCCAGCCTGTGTATCCTGGTTGGCACCAGAGAGTGAATTACTTCTGGATTTATTCCATTCATGAAGAGGGGAGGAGACGAGAGCCTGTTATCACCAACGATCATCACCCCTAAAAGTCTTTTGTTTTTTTCTTTTTTCAAAATTGACACGAAACGTTTGTATGCTTTCTTTGGAAGTGTCCTCCAAAAGAGTCATTGTAGGTGACTGTCACATGGAGACTTGAGAAAGAAATACTTAAGAAGTCATCCACTAGTCTAAGGGAAACCGGGATTCAGAGGGGCCCAGAGAGATGAAGATACAAAGAATAAGTCCTCTTCCGCCCGATCACATTGCTGATCTAGGATGAATGAGGGTGAGGACTCTGGGGGGCTGCGGTAAATCTGTAAGGATAGCCCGACCATCGTGCCTCCCATGCATTACAATCTGCAAAGCCCTTCTCCCATCTAACGAGTCCGGAGAGCTCCCCACTCTGCCCATCTCCTTCCCAAAGCCTTCCCCAGACACTCCACTCTGACGCTCATCCTAAAGCCCCCACTCTTTGAATTCTTACAGCATTTACTATCCCTACACGTGCTACTGGTTCTTCTTCTCTAACTATTCCATGGCTGAGACTTGACTGTGAGATGGTTCTTGAGGGAAGGGACTCATCTTACACTTCCTGTTATCTTCTTGTGGCACCTGGCAGAGTGTCTCTCAAAACTAAGCTCAGTGAAACCCTGCTGAATTTAATTGACAGTCACAGATGAGATGCTTAGAGAGGAGACAGCTCATTTTAGGTAGAACTCGGTGGGGCTTCATGGAGAGGGGTGCCACCTGCAGAGCACACCGCCCCTGTGGAAGCAAAGGTTCACCCCATTCCCGCTCCCAGAAGCATGTGAGGCCGTGCTGGGGGGAGAGACGCTGGTTACCTCTTACTATTGTTCCTCTGTTTGGCTGGTGTTTTGGGGAGCTGAATTGGCTCCTTTAAAGCTCCTTTCAGGTGAATGATCCTTTCTTGAATCACCTCTCGTATGTTCTTGATCCATTCCTGCTTGGTTTCTATGTTGGAGGCCTGAAGTGCCACAGGGAGAAAGAGTGAGAACCCCTTCTGCCTTTCACCCCGCCAAAACAGTTCTCAAGCCTCCTCTTGCAGGCTGAATCCACTATTTTCAAGGATACCAAAGGCTTGAGGAGTCTATTTCTCATTTTATACTTATGACTCTTCAATCCCAGGGACATGCTTCTCTAACTCCTAGAACACACCTATGACCTCAAGATTCAATGGAGACTTGTTCAGGAGTGATTTTCAAAGTATTTAATAAGCTGTCAGGCACTGACTAATGCTGATATCCGCCCCGGGGCTGGAGCAGTGTCTGGAGGTCCCCACTGGGTCAGGGATGAACACATCAGTTACTAGATTCTGGGGAGGTCTGGGAGCAATGGGAAGGGCAGTGAGGGGGCATTTGGAGGCAGTGGCTATTTAGCAACTGGTATGCATAAATGTCAGGACATTCAGCACCTCGTATTGGCTACATAGGCTTGTACGGACTGAAAGCCACTCCTGAGTTTTTAGCCTGGTAAACCTGTTAATTGAAAGCATTGCTACCATTCCTGAACATCCTGTTTGACTTTGTGGAGTTTTTTTCAGGTAATTCTGCCTCACGGCAGGTAGCAGCCATGCTAGGAATTCAGAGTGACCAAGTGTGACTCTTTTGTCAGGGTTGGACCATCTTTTCTTTGGGGATGGACACTTCCCTGATAAGCGAATGACTGGTGGGGGCTCCATCTGCAGGCTGTCTTCTCAGTTAGATTAACACTACTGCAAGCACTGACTCAGTTCCTGGGCTGCCATGCTCTGGAGAGCTGAAAGGACTCTTTAAGGTCATCATCTGGTGAAAGGCCCTTTCTTAACACTGGTCTCAATCAGCATCGTTCCCATGCTAGCATGATTTACTAGAGCTTCTAGAAAGTAAGTTCCCAGAGATAGCGTCCATCTCTTATACATAACTATCCCCCACAGCACTGAGCAGAACACCTTATACAGAGGAGGTGTTCAGGAAAAAATGTTGAATGACTGTGGAGCAAATCAAGGTGCGTTTTGTCAAAGGGCCAATCGTTGCTCTTGTCACTTGGAGGGGACACATACAGAGAGAACATAGTGAAGGGTCCCGTTGAGGAAAACCAATAGGCTGCTCCCTGCTTCTTCCCCCTATGCTCGTACAAGTGCACGGACTTAGCAGCCCACTGGTCTTCAAGATTTCGAGGCTGCTTTCATGACAGAATTTGCTTCTCAATACCCATGTGATGCCACCTTTCCCAAGACAGGCCCAGTGGCTCAGCAGAGTCTCCAGGGCCCCGCTTTGAGGTGAGATGTGCTCTCATCCCTCCACCCACCTCCGCTACCCCAACCCTGCTCCTGTGCCCAGAGGGAGCAGTACTTACTTTCAGCACTGTTTTATTGTCTGAGGACGGGGTGCGCCCGGACCACAAGGCGAATTTGCAGGGATCGCCTTCCACGTGCTCGGTCACACCCAGCTCTGAGGTCTGTAGACAGGAAATGCCTGTGAGAGGCGGGGAAGGGGAGGGCAGTGGGGAAACTTAGGGCTGGGGTGGGAAGGGAAGGCAACAAAGAGGAGAGGACCGAGGAGGGGCTCTGTCAATCAAACTTCAACACACTAGAGATTCTGTTCATCTACCCAGGATGAAAGGACTTACAGGCTCGTGCCTGGTTAGCAGGTAGCAGGGAGGGAAGGTGAAGAGGGAAGTGCTAAAAGCAAACAGTAAGAAGAACTGTGAACTCTAAAATGCAGAAGGGGAGTTGAGGGGGCGTGCTTTCCAATAGGAGGCCCTTTCATTTGTCCAGGATGGTTTTGGGGTGGCGTCAGGGGCAGAGAGGAGCTGAGTGTTCAAGATCCTTCCTGCCCAAGGGCGCCATGAAAACAGGGAGTCTTGTCTTACCCCACCGACCCCACCTACCAGTAGCTTGTTCTTGTAAACATATTTTGTGTGTCCTGAAGAGTCTTTGATCTCCTTGCTAAAAACCAAGGAGATCTCAAAGAGGAACAAGTGTCGTTCCCGCCCCTTCCGGATCAGCGACTTCGGGTCCCACACTTGAAAGGCATCCTGGAGAATCAGCTCCCCCTGCACGTCCAGGTTCTCATCAAACCCTGAAAAACATCCATGTCCACCCTGTGGGGTTTCTCCACGCCACATTCGGGGCACCATGTTCTGCTCCCTGCTCAGAGAAAGGCTTCCCACTGGGAGCCCTCAGCTACCACAGCGCTTTTCCCTCCTGACTGATTCCTGAGACTCCTGGACACTTGAGTGGACAGCTCCACGGAACTGTAAGCAGATCCCCTTCCCACGCCAGGTGTCCTATACATAACCAGTACTAGTGGAATCTCCTGCCAAGGTCCTATGCAACTTCCCCCAGCCTCACCGTTAGCTGGGGACCTCCTGCAAGGGCAGACTCTTATCTCCTTCTTCCTCCACAGCTCCCCGCTGTCTCTGACTCGGCTTGACGTGGGGCTGAGGACAAACACTGTCTGATTGAGTGTCCTTGACTCTACTTTATTTGTCGTGGCTTTCTTTCTTATATTCCACTCCTAGGATTCTTCCCTTTGATTGCTCCTGTATGGTGTGGTGCACAAGCCTTCAACAGCTTATAGTTATACCACTTTAAATCTGTAACAGAGGTTCTGAAACTTTAGCATGCCTAAGACTCACTTGCAGAACTTGTAAAAACATAGATTCCTGCCCACCCCTCAACCCCCAAGAGACTGGGATTCAGGAGGCGTGGGGTGGAGCCCACAATTTTGCACTCAGATAAGCTCCCAGGTGCTGTTGCTGCTGGTCCAGAGACCATGCTTGGAGCAGCTGGATCTGGAATACAGGTCAGGGACAGGCTGGAGCAGAAGGGAACTTACAGAGGAGGATACCCAGGGGTGGGCGTAGGGGTGCAAACAGAAAAGAAAGCAGTAGAGAAACAGTGACAACAGGAACACGTTCAGATGGTCAGTCCTCAGTCTGGAGAAGGTAATTAGGTCCTTGCATGAAGAATTGGGGCTTCTTGTGCTAAGGGTGGCCCAGGAACTACTGAGACTGGCCACGTCCTTTAGATGGGAGTGGGGTGGGAAGGGGAGGTGATGGGGGGAGATGGAGCCCAGAAGAGAAAAAACAGCCCACAGATTCACGTTTACAATAGAGTACACTTATCTCCCTTAACACCTGTTTGCCAGCCCAGACTGGGATGTTGAGTCTTAACTCATCTAACAACTTCTACTCAATACCGCTGCTCTGCTCATCTGTTTTGCAGTGTTAAGAGCACTTTTTTGGAGTCTCATGCCACTGGATTTCTGGGTCCCAAGAATATGGTTCCAGTAAACATAATGTGCTTGGGTGGAGTCCTACCAGGTTTATTTGGCTGGATTTCTCAGTGCTAGGAAGGGCATAAGGGTGGTTACACACCAACGTGAGTGTACTTAATGCCACTGAACAGTATGCTTAAAAATGGTTAGAATGGTGAACTTTAAGTTATGTATATTTTACCACAATAAAAAAAAAAAGAAAGGCATAAGGCTGAAGACATTGTGTGTGTGCGTGCATGTGTGCGCATGTGTGTGTACAGGATTTCTACTTATTCTGATGACAAATGCAATGCAAATACTGTGCAGATGAACAGGACTGCTGTGGGTCAGGGCTGTAGTACATTTATAGTAAGGATGATGGCCTGTCTTAGACCACCTCACAGGCAGCAAACTGTCCACTACCAGAAATGGCTTAGGCCTGGTCCTACCTGGAGGCGATGTTAGCTGAGCTGGCCCCTGTGGAGCTCCTCTCACACCTCCGAAGACCTATGCAACAACTTGGCATTTCTCCTCTCCTCCAGCATTGCCCCTTGCTTGACGTCATGCCACTTCCCTCCCACAAGCTCCCTGGTCTTAGGAAAGAAGGAGGCTCCCCCAGGGAGGCTGGGAGGACAGCTACCTTCCAGCATGCTGACGTGCATGGCATCATTGGCTTTCTTTGGGACACTGAGCATCACCTCCAGGCCATCCTTGAGCTCCCCTTTCCCTTCTTCACAGCAAGTTAAGAGTTCCTAGGAAAAAAGTCCAGACACAATTAGAACCATTTCCCCAGCTTCCCCACCCTCCCACACCTAACCCATCAAGGCAATTATACACCAGCTTCACTCTCTTATAATGGCTCCCTCTAAACTATAAAGAAAGTGGGTGGGGTGGGAGGTTATCTACCAAGAATTCAGCCTCTATTTTTTTTTTCCCAGACTGAGCTTCCTCAGCTCAAACTAACTCAGTTCAACCCAACTTCCAAGTGGCTGGCACTCAAAGTCAGCAAGGAGGGCATTTTCTGTCACTCGACTGCCCTCCTGGAGAAGGGAATGCCCCTGTCAAAGCACGTGAACAGAAATGCAGCACTGTGGAGTCATCAAGGGGAGACACAGGGTCTGCAAAGACACGCAGCACTCTTAGGTCACTCACTGCACATCTATTGCTAGCAACACTTTTTTTTTTTTGAGGAAGATTAGCCCTGAGCTAAAATCTGCCACCAATCCTCCTTTTTTTGCTGAGGCAGGTTGGCCCTGAGCTAACATCTGTGCCCATCTTCCTCTGCTTTATATGTGGGATGCCTGCCACAGCATGGCTTGATAAGTGGTGCGTAGGTACGCACCCAGGATCTGAGCCCACGAACCCTGGGCCGCCGAAGCGGAAGGTAGCACCACTTTGATTTACGTGCCTCTACTACCTGAATGCTGACTTCCGTCATGCTGGGAGCAACCTGGGGTTACAGATATTATAGTTTTACAGCATTTCAGAAGTATAAAAGATTTTTTAGATCATATGGATCAGGAGTTCCTAACCTGAGGCCCACAGTGGGATTCTGGACTAGGCCTTTCATTGTCAGATGAGGAAACTGTGAATAAGAGTTATTCAGATTTCCCCAGGTTATAGAATTCACTGGAGGCCATGCAGGGGGCTTGAATCCAGGTCTTTTGGATCGGGGTCTAGTACTCCATCCATCATGCCAGTCCTGTCTCCCCCATGTCCTCCACCACACTGAGACTTCCCAGAGTATGCTCTCTCTTTTACTTCCTCATTGGAGACAAGACCACCTCCATAAAAGATACATAGTATCTGGGTGATGGAGAAAAGATAATTTCTAACTAGCTTAGGAATCATAAAGACCATTTACAATGATTTTGCCCAAACCAGAGGTATGCTGACTTTCATTTTTTTTTTTTTTTTACAGATTTTATTTTTTCCTTTTTCTCCCCAAAGCCCCCCGGTACATAGTTGTGTATTCTTCGTTGTGGGTTCTTCTAGTTGTGGCATGTGGGACGCTGCCTCAGCGTGGTCTGATGAGCAGTGCCATGTCCGCACCCAGGATTCGAACTGACGAAACACTGGGCCGCCTGCAGCGGAGTGCGCGAACTTAACCACTCGGCCACGGGGCCAGCCCCACTTTCATTTTTTCTATCAGGGTTATTTTATCTTGCTATCTTTGTCACTGTGTGGGGAAGGGAGGAATGTGGGATGATGGATGGATGGGAATTCACTTCCAGGAAAGAAAGAAATTGACCAGATCAAACCTTGTAAACACATTAATGACAGACCCCTTGTCAAATAAACTAATGGCACTTGCTAGCAGGGGAATCCTTATCTACAGAACACTTTTAGTAGGATATATCTGGCCTGTCTAGGACTTCTTATGATAAACCAGCCTGGAATCTGTGGCTTTAGGGTGTTTGCTCCCTGGAAAGTATCACATAAGCTACGCAACTATCTAAGTAAAAAGTGAGGGGGCCAGCCCTGTGGCTGAGTGGTTAAGTTCATGCACTCTGCTTTGGCGGCCGAGGGTTTTGCCAGTTCGAATCCTGGGCACGGACATGGCACCACTCATCAAGCCATGCTGAGGCGGCATCCCACATGCCACAACTAGAAGGACCCACAACTAAAAAAAACCACACAACTATGTACTGGGGGGCTTTGGGAGAAAAATGAAAAAAATAAAAAAAATAAAATCTTTAAAAAAAGTGAGGACATTTCATGACCAAAATGGATCTCTTCCGGGTAAGTGGTACGATGCAACACACATCATTTAGATGACCTTGTATGTTAATCTGGGCCACAGCACATCCTGAGGCTGCAAGGAAGGTCTTGGAACTGTTGGTGGTCCTGGACTTCTCTCTGTTTTACCTCTGCCTTGGGATTATTTGTATCCTTGAAATTGTTAGTAAAGCTTATACTTGGTAAGATATCTGATTAGTGAGCATCTGATATGAAAATCCAATCCTTTGGGTTATCTTGGATACACTCCCATACAAAGAAGGGAGCTTTGCATGTCTAAAGAAGAGGTGAACTGTCCAGAGCACATGTTTGGGAGGTGGAAGAGACCGGTCCTCAGCTCTGCTTGGTTCCAGTCAGTATGATGGCTTCGTTGTTCAGAAGTTGCACTTACTTCTGCCAACCTATAGTTCTCTGACTCTCCCCACCCCTTTCCTAATTTTAACCCTGCCAACCTTGTTCTCACACATCATCAAAGGAACTCTTGAAGCAGAAACATAAGAGAGAAATAAGAAATATGCTTCAGTTTGCAACAGAAAACACGAATTTGTTTAACCCCCTCAAAGCAATTTGTCAAGTCCATCAATCTACCAGCAAAGCCAATAAGTTCTCCTTGGATCCTGGCTATAGTTTATGATAAGGAGAAGGCTCCACACTTAATTCAGACCCCAAAGGACAGCTGCAGCTGATTTACACAGAGAATATTGAACACTCTGACATACAGTTTTTACTTTCATGCAACACCTCCACTGAGGAACCCCAGAGCGGACTGATAATTAAATATCAATTTATTTGGTGTAAAACTGACTTTAATGAGAAAATAAATCCTGTATTATTTATTTATAGTAAAAGCTCAGCAAAACTATTTTCCTTTTACTCAGCAGGCACTCTGCCACCAGCACATTTAAAAGAGGCCAAAATTATCTTGTCTTTTTTTTGCAATAATTTTACAACTTCCCCACAATCAAATTCACACTACTTCATTTTTTCCCTTCTCAGTTACCCGCGCGGTCACCTGTTCCTAAACATCCAATGACAGAGTGAAGGCCCAGAGCCCACCCTCCCATCTGTATACGCAAACGCAGGGCAGCCTATCCGTTCTCCACTTTCCTCCCTTGTCTGTGCCACACCCATGACCCCAGGAACCTCAGCCTCATGGAATCGACAGGGAGAGGTGAGAAGCTCTGTTTCCCTTAGAACTGCATCTTACTTGATTTAAGACCCTGATAGTGTGGATGGGCAAGTTGGCTTTTTTTTTTTTTTTAAATTTACAACCCCATCCATTCCTGAAAAGCCTTTGGAATACTTAAAAAACCACCAAAATAAAATTTAAAAAATCTTCTGTCACAAGAAAAATCGTTTAGAAGGGTCAAGCATTAAGTGGGTTAGGGAAGGAGAAGATAATTACACACAGAAATCTGGGCTGAGGAGAAAGTATAGTCATGTGACACATAACGACATTTTGGTCAATGACAAACCGCAGACATGACGGCGATTCCATAAAATTAGAACCATACAGCCTAGGTGTGTAGTAGGCTACACCATATAGGTTTGTGTAAGTACACCCTATGATGTTCACATGGAGAAACTGCCTAAGGACACATTTCTCAGAACATGTCCCCATCATTAAGCAATGTATGCCTGTCCTGCAACTAACCACGGAACTCAACGCTAACTGTCTGATAGACAAAGGCACAAAGAAGGACCTCAAGCTCTTCTGATTTAAAGGTAGAAAGCACATCCATTTTTCAGGCGGAAAACCCCAGGCCCTATTCTGAGATCTTTTCAAAATTTCTGTTAGTCTTTCATAAGAAACTTAAAAAAACAAAGAGGATGACATCTTCAAAACCGGTTCTGCCAAAACAGCTGCGATGTTCTGCACACTGTTATTTCTCACACCAATCCTGGATAAAGGCCCAGGGCACGAGGCCGCGGGGTCATTCTCTAACGGCTTCTGCATGGTTGGATGACTTGAGTGCCTGGAAGCAGAAGCTCATAGTCTCTTCTTGGAGACGAGGAAGGAGGTTTGAAGGAGGAGGATGAAGGGAGAGGATGGCGCAGGGCCCTGCCCTGACCCAGAGCGGGTAGGAGAGGGCCAAGGCACGGGCTCACTGCTGTCCCCCCTCTTCTCATCGTGGAACCACAAGCACTAAGCCAGCGAGACCCCATGGGCCAGACCCATGGGCATGCTCCAGCGTGACTAGAAACCTAGATTTGAAACCAGACTGGTTTTCATGTTTAGTGAACCTAGAATATATGAGATTCTGCAAGCATCTCTAAACGGAAGCTGAATTTCATCTGATTTTCTCTGAAACTATACTACTTATAACATGCCTCTCACTATCCTTTTATACTTTGCATTTGAGGAGCGACCAGCAAAATATTCAAACTTAGGGAAAATTCCACTCTTACACCTTAAGAATTAATATAGACAGGGGTTATATAACTGCCTCGGTCAATTTCCCAGGCTTTCTGGGGAAATGTCATATTTTCAGACTGTCAGTGTATCTTTCTCTGAAAAGAAATCCACCCAAATTACATATTTTACATAATTTGATTATTTGACTTTTAAAGAAAGGATTTTGGAGAAAATCCAAATCTCTTGGTTGGCTCCAGAAGAATCCCTAACTTATGGGATCCTACAGACACAAGAGTATCATTGTGTTTTAATGTGTACACTTTGATTATTTTCTCTCAAAAACCTCAGTCTTGACAAATGCAGAGATCAAGGCAATGGTAGGTGCTGCCCTGGGCCTCTACTGCCCATGCAGACTGGCAGTGCCCCTAAGACCTTGACCTCTGATCCTGTCAGAAGCAGGAGCCACTGGGAGGAATCTGCCCCAGGAGGGAAGAACAGGGGAGGCTCTGAGTACCATCCAGTGCCTGGGGTGGCAGTCACTAAAAGTTGAGCTGTGGTAGGGTGTGAAAATAGTCACAACTGGTTCCTGCTCCCATTTCTCCTCTTTCCCCCAACAAATAAGCAATCTGGAATTTCACGGGTTAGGACATGCAGTTTGGAGGCAGCCATGCAGTGTGGACTCATCTCTGAAGTTCTGCTTGAGGTGAAGGAAAGGTCTTCAGGTGGAAACTTGCCCATCCTTGGGCAAAACAGGGGCTCCCTGGCCTTGCTCAGTAGTGTCATGGGGGGGTTCCATTGAGGGGAGGAGAGGTACCTTCAGGAGCAGTTGGTACTTGGTGATCCTCTGGACAGGCTTAATTAGGTAGGAAGAGATGGAGTTGGCCAGACCGTGCCGCTGCTGGATCTCCTACAGGGATGAAAATGGGCACCATTAGACACCGAGGGGATGTGCAGGTGTGTGTTCTGGGAGGAGGCAGGTGGGGCAAGATGGGAGGAGAAATGAAAAAGGGCAGACAATTATGAGAAACTGTTCTTTGACGGGGAGAGGGGATTAGAAAGAGAAACAAGAGAGAGCAAGATGCATATATAAATAGAAAAAAAGGAGAGATGGTGAAAGGGGATAAGTTTTAGGAAAGGAAAGCTTTAGGAAAGGAAAGCAGATGTGTGAAGCAGAAATGGAAATTAAGAAATGGAGAAAGATGAAAGTAGGAAAAGGGAGTGGGGACATAAATAACAGACAGAAGGGGGAAGGAGAGGTGAAGAAGCGGAAGTGAAAGGAAATAAACCCAGAATGGAGGAAATAAAAGGGGGATGAAGGGAAGATGGGGATAATGGAAGGCAGAGCGCGAGCCTCTTATTTCTATTCTGATGGTGCCTGAGCCTCCGCCTGCCCACAGTCTCCTTAGAATAGCATGGGACTTCTCTCTTTTACTATCTCTCCTCTCTTCAAATGCAAGACATCCCAACTTTGAACCACCACTTCATTCTTTATAACTTTCCATTGTGATCAACGGTACCTCTTTCATTCTTCAGATCTTGTGAGCTGGAAACCATGGAATCATTTTTAGTTGTTTTTCTTCTTTTATCCCTGGTGACAAGCCTTTCCTCTCCATGTTCACCAGCATCATCCACCTCATTCAGCCCCAGGCTAAGACCATGGCCTCCAGCCGCTGTTTGTGGCTCTAGTCTCTTCTTTCAGTCCATTCTCTATCCTACTCTGAAAATGGTCTTCCATTCCCTGAGGTCTAGGTGTTATGAAGTTTAGAGAAGGGTACCTTTTAGTCCCTTCCCTCAAGTACCTTATATTCTAGCCAGCTGAGAATACTGACACACATAAAATAGAGAGCACAAAGGACAAGAGAAGGTTATTGCCTCTCATTGGTTATTGCCAGCAAGAACAGAGGGGAATCACTGGATGCAGGAGTGGCCGTCAATGGTTTAGTAGCAGTAACGCCTTCAGCTGGGACTTAGAGGATACGTAGGGGGTGGTGAAGTGGAAAGCTGGAGCAATGGCAGTCTATAAAGGGGAAACATATAAAACAAAATACACAGGCTGATATAATCAGTGTGTATTTAGATGATAATGAGAACCATGCCTGAGGGTGTGGGGCTGTTTTTTGCGGTGATGAAAACATGTTAAAATTGACTGTGGGTATAGGTGCACATGTCGGCAAATACACTAAAACCACTGAATCGTACTCTTTAAACATATGTATAATCTATATTTATATCTATATCTGTATCTCCAGGTGTATAACATAGGGGCTTTTGCCCTGAGCTAGGATTAGTGAGAATAAAGCCTTGGGAGGAGCACAAGAAACATGTTAAAGTTGGACAAGATAGGACTTGCTCTGTGGCCATGGAGGAGGGTAAAGAAGAGGGAATAATGAAAAAATTATTCCATTTCCCACCAACTTGCACAGAAAGTAGCAATCTCCTTGTTCATCTGCCTCTTCCCTAACAGTGTGCCATTAAAGCAGGACTTGCTCAAGGAGGACGGGCAAAACAGCTGGTGGCTTGACTTTCTTCGGGCAAACGAACATTGTGAGTTATCTGGGAGCTTTGGCAAAAGAGCCAGGCAGTAATGCACCTCAGACACTCTTGCCTGGCTGGCAAGACGCCCAGCCCTGGGGAGGCCGCATGTGGAGCATCGAGGCAGGGGCTGCCTCCAGCGGCTGGGTCACCCAAGCCACACTGAGTAATCAACTCGGCATCAGACACCACAGCTTCACAGTTCTTACATTTACAGCAAAATATTCTAGATCATGTGAATGTGTGGGCCTATCTGGGACTTCAATTTTCTGTGTTTTCTATGACAACAGATAATAAGAGACTGCCTTTATTGAGGGTTTCTTTCTTTTACAGAATGAAGGGCTAGAGCGGGTTGTTTCCCAGGGCAGAGCTCAGGGAAACCCTTCTGATGGAATGGAAAAAAGCTACAAGATGATGCTTTCTGGAAAGCTGTGGGAACAGTGAGGAGAATTTACTGCTCTTCCTGCCCACCCCCAGGCCAAGCTCCAGGAACTCCTAGTGGACTGGGTTTCTGGCTTCCACTGGCCTTCCCAATTAACGTGGAGACTCATCACGCTCTATGTTGGAAGTGGGGCATAGGGTGGGACATTTGGGTTATATCTGACTTATCAAAGCCTAGAAATTGGCTAGAAGCAGGGATGCGAGGAATATAGGACTAAAGGAAAATACAGTTTAGCACCCGACACTGTGATGCGTACAAAAATGAACCAGGCAAACCATCAGTCCAAGACTTGAGGGGCTCACGGGTTGGGGGAGGTGTGTCTAACAGAAAGGTACATTGTTAACCTGCCAAGAGGCAAATCCGTACAAATGCTATAACAGAGATACAAAGTATAATGCACACTGGAGAAAGGGAAGAATTCATACAGGAAGCAATACTTGCCCTTTAAAGGATAGGAAGAAGTCTGAAGAGTGACTGTGTGCGGTTGTATGTGTGTGCATGCTTGCATGCGTGCATGGTGGGCACAATCCATCTTAGGCAGAGAGAGCAGTACGAGCAAAGACAAGAAAGCAGGAGTCTGAGGCATGCTCAGAGCACAGGACATGCATGTTTGGACAAATGCTAAGTGGAAGACAAGGCACAATGCATTTAAAACTGCAGAAAGACCCTCTGGATACTGTTGATGAATAATTAACCAGAAACATCTTAAGAGAAATACATTATTAAGCAAAAATAATAGTGGTATAGAGCATCCAATAAATTCTGATACCAAGTTAGAGCAGTATTTTTCTTGAATTTTCTATGTTATCAAATCTAACCTCAGAAATTCCAGTTTGGGACATTTAGGATCATTTTCATATTAATGCTACATTTTTTAAAAGTCATGTATGTTTTTTCTCATCTGGATTTCTCCCATTCAAGCATTGTTCCTTCACTGAGCAACAAGACACTTGTAGAATCATTTCTGCTATGGCAGTGTCAGGCTAGAAAGATGCTCAGACAAGGTTTATTTTGTAAACTTGAGTATGGGAACCATGTTTAAATGTCTTCCCTATGGCGCCTTGCACACTATCTTGAATGCAGCAGACAGTCAAATATTTACGGAAAGAATGAAAGCAGGTAGGCAGAAAGATAGATTGACGGACATTAAAAAGTTCCGAATTTCAAGTTTCTGTCACTTCTGACTACCAGAATGGCCATCACTGCTACAGTCTGTCTCCCACTGAAATTCCTTCTATTCCCTCATATCTTCTCTCCCTCTTGCTCATCCCTTGCATCTTGCAGTGGCCCACTTGATTCTGTTCACTTTACAGCCAACAGGTCACTCTCTGGGGACACAGACTTACACCCTCATTCGCCGACAGTACTGGAGACTCATTCAAAACCAAAGCACCTGACGAGGCACGTCGGCCTTGACTCTTCTCCCGGCTTTCTTACAGCACAAGTGCTCAAGCTGGCTGCACGTCACTCTCACCTGGAAACTGTTAAAACTCTCAATGCCCAGGCCAGATCCAGGCCAAGTATATAAGAAGCTCAGGGGTGGGACCCAGGAATCAATATTTTTCCAAGCTCCCCAGGTGATTCCAACATGTAGCCAAGGTTGACACAAATGCATTAGAGCTGTGATTCTCAAACTTGAGTGGGCACCAGAGTCCCCTGGAGGGCTTCTTAAAACTCAGATTGTTGGGCTCCACCTTTAGAGATTCTGAAACAACAGATCTGGAGGGGTGGGGGTCCAAAAACATTCATTTCTAACAAGTTCTCAGGTGATGCTGATGTGGCTGGTCTGAGGACCACACTTTGAGAGAGCTGTATATGAGGTAGAAGTGAAACAGCTTAATCAACTCCTGCATCATAGTAAGCCTCCTCTAAACATGAGGTTTATGGCCAGCTAGGTTTGGTGTTGAGGCATGGAGACAAACTCGCCGCATCCAAAATCATGGCACTTGAGATGGGATGGGGAAAAACAAAAGACAAACACGGCTTTTGTTTTTCTCCAAGATTTATCCATGAGACATGAGGTTTAGAGTGACCAGTAAAGAAAAATGAGGAAGAAAGGATAATTTAAAAATCCCTTATTCCAAAGTAGAGAAGCATTTCCACCTGCTCCTCAGGGGCTCAAGAACGGAAAATCAGAGCTTACATCAAAGAAGGTGCCCGCATGCTCCAGGATCAGCTGGTTGGAATCAGGCTTGTTTTTACAGTAGGTGACATACATCTGAAATTTGTCTGCCTAAAAAGAACAAAGACGATAATAGATAAGCATCCTTTAGTTGCTCCTCCTGTCCGCTGTGCCTGAAGGCGCAGAGAGGGCTGCACAGTAAGCCCACGGATGTTGGTGCCTGGATTATCTGTGGCGAATGCTCTGGGCTCATCTGACCCGGGCTCCCCTAAGAGCTTTCTGGAGGCTTCCCTCCTGTCAGCAGGTGGGGAAAGCTTGCTGAAAGCAAGCTCATTCTAACACCAGTCTGTGCTAGAAAGACTTAGAAAAACCAATTCACATACCATAATGTATTCTGAAGTTGGACAGAATTTATTTAAAGATCGTTCCCCTGTTTTGGACTACCTACAATTGGGCTTCCCATCTTGAAAAATGACAGTATTTCAAAAACAAAAATCAGAGAAGGAAAATGAAGTACGGTCTCAGAGGTGGCCCTGCTTGTTCTCCAAATGTCTCCACTGGGGGAGTTTGTAGGGCATGTCAAGCGACCATGGCATCATCCCCAACTTCCCAGAAGCAATGATGGAGGCAATGGAAAGCAGGATGACCCTGCAGGGCAGGACCTGAGCAATGATTCCTAACTGGGTTGTTACTTCAAGTCAAGAAGCTTATGGCTTGGCAGCAACTCATTTCCTATTTCTCTCAGGACCCTCTTGGGCAGTCCTACACACCCTATCCACTGGGAAAGCTGTGTGTATTTTGGCTACCAAGCACTTTTCCTATTCTTGAAATGCTGCCCATCCTGCTGCCTACAGCACATGTGGGATGTCCTCTTCTGAGAGAACTGCCTAGACACGTGTTAATTAGATCAGGTTTCTTTCATGCCAGCACTTTTCTAAGTGCTTTATGTATATTAACTCATTTGATCCTCACGAAACTCCTAGGTGGTGAGTGCTATTATTATTACCCCATTTTACAGATGTGAAAACTGTGGCATAGGTTGGTTAAGTGACTTTAAATTCCTACAGTTAGGAAGTGATGGAGCCCTGGCAACCCGACTCCAGGCTTCTTGGTCATAATCACTGCCTTTCAATACATTACAGACAACTCTTTCTACTCTTTACTCCTGCACTACACTCATACATTAAGATTATGAGACTTTAGCAAGTCATCTTGGAATAATTCTTAGCAAAAGGTGCATATTTTATGCAATCACCAAAGGTTTTCTGAAACCTAAGAGATGCTGATAATCACACTTATGGTTGGTTGTAAGGCAAATCCACAAATTGTATGAGCCAAAATGCGAAAAAAAAAAAAAAAAAAATCCCTTCTCTTAATGGTCTATCTTGTTTTTTCTCTACATTGGCTGTGCAAGAGATCATAAATTATTTATCAGTATTAATGTGATCTGTGCATGGGCTCAAGTATTTAGAGGCACAAAATGAGACGGCATCTGGGACTTCCTTAAGAAATGAGAGGATGCCAGGAAGCAAACATCAAGGTTTCATGAAAAGAAAGCGACTCAGGTCTTGAGTTGTGGGAATGGCTGTGATATTTATTACACGCCAGCGGACGGTCAACCATCTATCTCATCTGAAATATTTCCACCTATAAAATCTAAAACACAACCATAGCCCCTGCCTGTTCCATAGGGCTGTGGAAAGCATAAACTCTCTGAATCGTGAAGACATTTTGAAAAGTAATTAGCCCATTTGGAGTGGAAGTTATGATTAGATAATTATTAAATATTAGAACTCCTGACCCTGGAGAAAGATTTCCATCTTTAGTTGCACTTGGCATCCTAGGTGCACTTCCCTGGAGATATTTGCACTCATATCACGAACCTGAGCTCAGAATAATGTGGAATGGGGATACAAATGGAGACTAACGTTTCTGTTTTTATAATTAGAATCTGGTACATTCAGTCCATTTACTCAGTCCATGACAATAGGACCAAGAGAGAGAATGCCTAGACATTCATCTTGTAGGTCAGAATTGGGATGGATACCCAAGAAGTCTGTTTTTCTCTATTAAGGAGGAAAATAGACGTAAAGGTTAGGTAGCTTCCTAAAGTTCTAATTCCCTAATCCTCATCCTGTGAAAATAACTAGCGGATGGAGCTAGTATAGCTCCTCTACCAATGGTGGTGGTCCTGTTCCACTCTTCTGATATCTCAATTTTAGAAAGCTCTTAGACAGCTTAAGATGGAGCTTGGGGATGATGTCTAAAAACCTTTCCCAAGGAAGTCTCTGCTCCTCGGGGATGGACTACTTCTCTCAGATCTACTCATGACCCCTCTCTGCAGTCCCTGGTCCTGTGTTACGCTGGCAGTGACACCAATCCTCAGGTCAGGCACCAAATAGCAATGCCATCTGGTGCCACTTGCACTCCTGGAAAGTATGGGACAGCGGGAGAAGAAGGATTTCAGGTCAGTTACCCAGGTAACAAAGCAGTGTCCCACATCCTCAGGCAGCTGCTCGTACTTCTCCAGCTCTTTGAGGAAGATGCTGCAAGGGGAGAGAAAGGCTGAATCAGACACCTCTGGCCTGCTGACCACCCCCAGAGGGTTACACCGAGGCCAACACAACCCTGTAGACTCTCAGTTAGTTACACGTGGTTTCTCCACTCTCTAAGTGATACATGGTGAGGTGGAGTTTTAAATACATTTGAAATAACTTCATTAAAATTTATGTTAGTTGGGGGCGGGCCCCGTGGCTGAGTGGTTAAGTTCACCCGCTCTGCTTCGGTGGCCCAGGGTTTCGCTGGTTCGGATCCTGGGCGTGGACATGGCACCGCTCATCAGGCCATGCTGAGGTGGCGTCCCACATGCCACAACTAGAAGGACCCACAACTAAAATATACAACTACGTACTGAGGGGATTTGGGGAGAAAAAGGAAAATTAAAATCTTAAAAAAAAAACCTGTTAATTGATTGAATTACATATATATAATTGCCTCTTAAAATAATATTGTTTCCCTCAGGAGCTTACACTTCTCAGGCTGAAAATAATTAAATATTATACTTGTATTAGGCCTTTCATTTTAACAGCAACTATGAATCAAAATTTTTACTCAAGTAACCTGAGCAGATTGTGACATTAAAATATAAATAGATAGATACCAAAAAGAACAAAATAAACATCACCTACAATCCCAGAGATAAAGTGGAAAAATTTTAAATACTACACTGACTTCTTTCTAATTCTTGGCCTTCTTCCACCAGTAGCCAGTCTGTGCTAAAAACTATGAGTTAATGTTTCCTAAAGCAGACATCGTTAGGAAAGAAAATTCATAGGGAAAAAGTCACAATATATTTCAAAGCTGAATTGAATTACTACCGAATTATCTTCCATTGTGGATATCCGTGCTATGGCTCCTTTCTGTGTTAACAAATAATAAAGAGTTGACTATACTCACTTCAAATTAATATATTAACCAATTGGTTTGAGCTCAGAGAATATAAACTCAAATAAGCCAGCATCATTGGAATGGAATTTGCTTTTTAAAAATCACACAAAATTTTTCAGATAAAAAATAATTAGCAAGTGGTGGGGAAACATACTGATGGAAATGGAAGATGGTGCAATCTTTACAGAGGGCAACTTGCCAAGATCTATCAAAATAAAAAATGGGCTTATCTTTTGCCTCTGCAATTTTAATGCTGGAAAATTTCCTATAGTTGTATCTACACATGTATGTGATGATGTATACACGTGACCATTCATTGTGGCACTGTTTGTAATAGCAAAAGATGGTCTGCAGATGACAAAGTATTTAAGCTATGGCACATCTACGGAACTTAAGATTACATAGTGATAAAAATGACGAAGTTTTCTGTGTTTTCATGAGGAAGATCTCTAGGGCAGGCTGTCAAGTGAAAAACGCAAGGTGTGGAAGAATGTATATAATATGCTGCCTTTTGTCTAAGTAGGGAATATATTTCCTTATCCAACCCAAGAAACTAAAGGTCACAGGGTCTGATTTCAGTTATGCAAGATAAGTTCTGGAGATGTATCCATATGTCTAGTTCCTATAGTTAACAATACTGTCTTGTATACTTAAAATTTGCTAAGAGGGTAGCTCTTATGTTATATTTTTACCACACGAATAATAATAATGGTGATAATAATAACAATAGGAGTAGGAAGAAACTTTGGGAGGTGATGAATATGTCTATGGCCTTGATGGTGGTGATGGTTTCACAGGTGTACACTTATCCCCAACCTCATCAAGCTGGACACATTAAATATGTACAACTTTTTACATGTCAATCATACTTCAATAAAATGGTTTAAAAAAAGTGATGACCATAGGAAACCAGGTGAAGGAACAGGGTGGATAAAGATAGTGGTGGTGGGACTTCTCAATCTATACCTTCTTATTTAATTTTGATTTAAACAATTAATTCAAAAATTAAATCAAAAGTATAAAGCAATTTTGAATTATCCTACTACTTACCTCTAACACTGGAAAAAATAAATTTTATTGATTTGAATTACTCTCCCTGGCTGCTACTGTCCAAGCAGTCCAGCAGTATCTTATAATTACAATTGGTTATGCATTCTATGTATGTGTTACTTGTGTTTCCCCTACGATATAAAAAGATGTTTTTGCTTTAAATATATATATATGTATAATTAAAAAATATTTGGCAAGTCATACTTGGAAAGCCAAATGCTAATAACAATTGGAGGATTACAGATGATTTTTTTTCTTTCTGCCCATCTGCATTTTAAACCTTTTGTACAATAAATGAGTATTACTTTTGTAATAAGAAAAAGTCACTTAAAAACACTTTGGGGACTCCTAGCAGTCCCCATTTGATGATAATCATCTTTCCCCTCACGTGTGAATCCTGATCTGAATCAGGGAATGGGAGAAATTATAATGCAGTTTGGGCTTTAGAAATGCAAGCATATAGAATCCATAAGGTATCATATTTACTGCTAGTTTCAGAAGAATTGCAGGTAACATACGTGTATTTAATACATCTAAAATAGAAATAGGAAAAAATATTATGTAATGCCATAATTGAGAAGCAAACTTTTTTCAAGGCCAAAAAGGTAACATCTTTTTTTGTTGCAAAGAGAAGTAATTTGGCTCATCACTCTCTCTACTTATATAATATGTAATATAAAGTGAATTTATTTTTAAGATATTATATATTTTCGTTTCTGGAACAGAATTTTAAAAGACATTTACTATGTGGCTCTTTTCCAGGAGGAACAATAATGATGTCCAACATCTTCAGAAGAAGTTCTTCAGGCATTGAGATATTCTTTACCTGGTCATTTCTCACATTGGCCTTCAATATAAACCTCAGTGAAGACAATGAGTGGACATCCAGCCCTGAGCTGTGAGGGGCTGAACAGGGCCTGGGGGTGGGGGCTGGAACGGCTTGGCAAGTTGGGGAAGAAACTGATGAGCTGTTGCAGGACAAGGACTGTGAAAGAAAATGAACCGCTTTAAAGAAAGGAGGACCCAGGAGGGAGAGAGAACTTGGAATGAGAGAGAAAGGAGAAAGGGGAGATTCTGGAGGCCCAGCACCTAGCATAAATGCTCTCGGCTCGCAGGAAACCTCCACTTCCCCACTCTCAGGACCTCTATCCATCTAAGGATTATTCTTCCCACTCCAGCCCCCTAAACTCTGACTCCCATGGCACCCAGGCCCTTCTCCTTTAAGGGTGATCAAATAAATGGTAAAACAGCCTATGTCAAAAACCCATGGGAGGGTGCTCAGTTTGAAAATTCTCAAGAGATAAAGCATTATAAAATGAATTAAATGCAAAGAATATTATTTGTACAATTAATGCCTTTCTAGAAAATTAAGGTTTTAACAGCAACTGCCACTCGCCCACCCTTCTTCTGACCCCAGGTCTCACTTTCCTTCCCTCCCACAACCAAGCCCAAGTTAAAGACCTAGACTTCACACTTAGTCACAGGTGTGAGGTCTTCCAAAGCTTCATTTTTTCATCTTTAAATAACAGCCTCGTGGGGATGTTGTATGGATTTAATAAATCCGTGTGGTAAAGAACCCAACCCCCGGGTCTGGCATACAGTAGGTACTAGGGAAACATTAGTCCTTCAGGATCAGTGGGTCCCAGTCTTCAAGCCTACACTTTCTTTGTCATACATCTCTCACCCTCTTCCCCACTCCTGGACATGTACACCTAGGGAGCTTTCCCCACACATCTGTTGGAAAATCTATAGTAGATTACCCGCTCTTAAACCATATCCTGGGAAAATCTTGCCTGGGTGTTATGCAAAAATTGGATTTCAAGGTCACATATCATTTAAGTTTGGGAAATGCTGGGCTAAGCTGGTTTCTTTCCTGCAGGACTTCCAAAATCCCATAATATGATGAGGTACATTATAAATCTCTGAAGTAGCTATAGTGTGCATTGCTTCCCAAACTTCCTCGCGAGTGGAATAGCTTTGGGGGGAGTATCTGACTTTGCTGTTCTTGGAAAAGCCTAGTTAATGACCCACACACTTGGCTGTGCATGGACCTCTGGGGTCAGGATCAGAGCATCTTCATTGTTTAGAAAAGTTCCCTGGGTAATTCTAATGTGTCCAGGCTGTAGATCAACATTTGAAGCCAAACTAGATTCCAGTGTGTTCCCAGTCAGCAGATCCTACATCAACTCTATATGCTTTAATTCTTGAATAAAAAAAGCTAAGAATTAAAAAAAAAAAACTACTTATCTTGTGCTGGGCATATCAATTCATAACTCTGAGTAAGATATTCACCACCATCTCAATGTAATTGTTGAAGGCAAGTGGCAATATTAAACTCTATTTTGCTTTTTAATTTGCAGCTTACGAAGATGACAGATTTTCTGATGAATATCACTCCCCCTACTTCAAATAGACATGATGAGTTTAAATTAAAGCACGAGAGGTCACAACACTCTTCACAAATGATGGAATATTCCACTTCAGCTCTTCCATTGCAACATCTCGGTCCTCACGATTGCAATAATTACATGTAATAAATTGTGGGAGAACGAGCAAAGCAAGTAGTTTAAGTGTTTGTGTGAACGTCTAGTGTTTTTCCAGGCATGAATAAAACTTTTAAAGAAATGTCGGGATCAAAGCAATGTCATTACTCTATTAAATTATTATGATGCAATATGTTATGAGGTTCTTTATGAGCAAAATGCTTCCCTCTGGCTTTGTACTGAATCCCGGGAAAGGAAACCTCTAGCATTTATTGTTAGAAAAACTTTCTGGGGTTTGTCATCAAGAACAGAGGAAACAGCACGGTTTCAAAGAGGTCCTGAGTCATTTTGATTTTGTTATTCCCTCCAAAGGTAAATTTGGGCTATCGTCTCCCTGCTTCTGGAGAAGTGTATCCTGAACCAATGGGCTCACCATGTGGTCCAGCAGACAGACTGTGACATCAAGGGTGCAGTCTGCATCTAAAGGGGAATATATTTGATGACCGTGTGTGTGTGCTCTCATGCATGTGCACCTGTTGGAATACCAGAGGTGGTGAGACGGGGAATGAAGGCAGGGCTGTGGCAAGAGGGAAAGAGCAACAATGAGGAGGATATGCAAATGAATTAAGCTGGAGGTAGGGTGGGGAGAAAGGCATCAGGCTCACTTATTGGCAGGAAGTCCAGGACACTGCCTTCTTTTTTCTTCTTTTTTTTTTTTGTGAGAAAGATTGGCCCTGAGCTAACATCTGTTGTCAATCTTCCTCTTTTCGCTTGAGGAAAATTGTGGCTGAGCTAACATCTGTGCCAATCCTCCTCTATTTCATGTAGGATGCCGCCACAGCGTGGCTTGATGAGCAGTGCTAGGTCCATGCCCACAATCCAAACCTGTGAAGCCCTGGGCTGCTGAAGCGGAGTGCACGAACTTAACCACTATGCCACTGGGCCTGGTCACAGGACACTGCCTTCTTATTTAAGCAGGGCTGGCTTACTGCTGTCACACAAGTAGAGCTGGAGATCGTTTCTAAAGAATCCATTAGTGACTAGACAGGTTTGGAGCTTAGAATGTAAAAGGCTCTAGACTGCAGGGCCTAGGACAGCTGGTGAGCATACTGGGAGCTAGGAAACTAACAGACAGTCACACGCACTCCAAGGAAGGTGCGGGATTACTGGTGGAAGCGTTTCAGCAGTCTGGGCCCCCAGGCTGAGCCATGAGAGTCACCCGGCTCTGCCCCTTCCTCCTGCACCAGGAGCTTCAGCCTCGGTCAGAGATGAAGGGAAAAGTGTGCAGAGCTGGACCCCCGCTCAGCTCATTACCCACCCTCAGCACATTCTTCATCCTCACGCAGCACTTTATCTTGCCGCACTGCTCCCTGTTGAATAGGTTTTGTTAACATTTCCTAATTTTGTTTACCTTGTGTGGTCAGATGAATCAAAAAGTATTTGCATAGATATATAGTAAGTTTAACGTTAAAATAAAATATAAAAAAATGAGTCTTGCATTTAATGTTATTCATATCCAATAATGTGCTGCTTAGCAACTGGGCATGGATGCTAAGCAGTTGGTGTGTACAAGTTAGATTAACATTACTTTGACACATTGAAATAAATGTTTAGACTTTGCCTTGCTATGGGTATTCACCAATATCTATAACTAGCACCAATGTCAATAGCTTACTGAAAAAACAAACAACAATAAAACCACAGTTAAATCTTTATAGGGCCCTTCTGACAGGTTGTGTAAGGCCTGCAGCTGTCCCTTAGAGGGTAGGTTTAGGGTCCAAGAAAAATCACAACAGGTCTTCCCTGTACTCTTCCCTCGACATTTGAATATTAAGAAAAGGACAGTGTGGTGGAATAGGCAGTTATGAAGACCTGGATTCTTTGGCTGTGCTACTAATTGGTTTGGGCGGGTCACAAACCTTTGTAAGCTCTGATTTCTATAAAACATGGGAGTAGAATAGAACTAGATTATCTAGAAAGGTTTTTATATTTTATAATTCTATGATTTTCTGTAAATGGGATGAAACTAATACCAAAGGTATTTGGAGGGGGGAAGAAGCATAGAAAGCATAGAATTTGTGTATTTTCAGCAAGGGGTCTGGGGGTTGGGGAGGGGCAGGAGAGGCACAGGAGGAGACAGCAGCAGCAGCCTGGCCGCGTGGCCCTGTGCTGGGGCGGGGGGCTGCATATCATTTTTGTCACCACCTGGTGGAGCCAGCTCCTCGCCTCGTAGCTGCAGATCGACCTGGGTTCCAAGGGGTTTTAACATTAATTTAGCGCATGGAATCAACAATAAAAAAGAAGGAGGAGAAAGGGACTCTAACCCAAAATATCAGAGTGAGTCACACACGGTGAGGATGTTATTTTGAAAAACTTCATTTCCCTGTTATATATAATATATAAGCCTGTGCACATCAGGACACAATGTATAATCTTTTTCTTTGGTTCATGATCAAAAATGTTAGAAAATACCTTGCTGATTCTGCTGCCTGCCCACAGTAGCCCCAGGGAGGTCTGGGTCTTTACTCATCTCTCTCCCCATCAACTACCCCCCTCCCAACTTCCTTTCTCTCTCTATCCGCCTCCCCCCCTCCGCTATTGCCTCCCGCCCCCTTTGCTGTTTCTCCTTGCTATCCACCCCTTCACTGTTCTCTCATTTCTCCTCTCTCTGGGTATTTTATCCCACATTCCCACCTCACTCTGTCTCCCTGCTCCCTTCCTGTGTTCCCCACCACCATTTCTGACTGCACTACCTCCACCCACCACGTCTTCCTTCCCCTGCTGCAGTCTCACAGACACAGAGGTGACAAAACACAGTCTAACTGGGAGTGTGACAGGTGGCCCTCTCCCCACTTTGACCCAGGGTTGAGACGCACTCACAAATGCCTCCCTGTTGCCTCTTCAGCCTCCCTGCTAGACTCCACCACTCTCCTCCCTTGGAGGGCCTTTGTTCAAACCTTTTTCAACATCAAGGGAGCCATCACAGGCTGTGAAAATCCCCCCTGTCATTTAAATTCCATCTCAAATGCCCCCTCCTATGACTCCAACTGAGGCTATGTCCTCTGCTCCTTTGAACCACATTTGTGCCCACCTCTACCTTATCACAGGTACCTAACTAATTCCCAGAACTCAGAGGGCAGAGCCTGGGTTTGATTCATCACTGGGACCCAGCTCCATCTCCAAACTAGCAAAGGGTGGGTCCAAGAAGGAACTCCAGGAAGGTGATGGAAATGTGGGACTGGTTCGCAGGCATTTCCCATCACTTCCTCCACCCTGCCTTCACCCCTGCTGCACACCACCCTCTGTTCCTGGCTGACCCTGGCTACCTGGGCCCCTGGTAGGCTGACCCTGGCCTGGCCAGGGCTCCCAGCTCAGGCCCACACAGCTCTGGCCCTGCTCCCTCAGCCTTGGGCTGGGGAACACCAGCCTGGGAATGCAGTGGGTGGTGCCCAAGGCCAAATCTAACAACTTCTGGCCAAGCTGGAGGGAGAGTGTGTGCAGCAGGGAGAGCTAGCACTGGTTGCTGGCCCCCTACTTGCCTTTCCAATCCTTGCTGAAAACGGACTTCTTCAGGTAAGTACTATAAGGACTTGGATGAAATGGGTTAAAGTGTTCCTCCAATTTGGGGATCCACATGCAAGCTGGTTAGATATGCACCACACCAACCAGATCTGGCAATCCCAGTTGGTGGTCTACGGAGTGGCGGAAGGGGAGAGAGCACTGATGGGTGTGGGGGGACCTAAACCCCCAGAATCTATGCCTTATCTTTAAAGGAGGGGGTGTCACATATTGGGCAAGGCATTGGCTCCTCTCAGGGTCTCAGTGTCCTTATCTGTAAGTGGAGATGGTTGTACCAGCCGGTGAAGAAGACCCTCAGCCCTGACAGCAGAGATTTTATAAAAATGTTCCTGCTCAGTCTCACATACAGCCATATCTCCAAATAACTAAAAAGGGAAAAGGAAAGTTCCGATTTAACTTTGACGAGCATTTTAAACAAACAGCTGCCCTTACCAGAGCTAAGAATCTCATAATCAAGGCAAACTGAAAATAAATGATTTTCCTGAATTACAAGTTGTAGTTGGTCAAAGTGGGGGGACGGCATTAACAACACCCTCACCCTTTAGGGGATCTATCTCTGGAACACACTATCTTATCCGAGTGCTCCTGGAAGGCTTAGCAAAATGCTGTAGAAATGCACCTAGTTCTTGTGTAGATAAAGCTTCATGCTCTTCCTATTTAGCTCTGTAGAAAAGAGATGTAGTACAAAAGTGGGGAGAGAGGAGGGTAAAGACTAAGTATCATTCTGCTTAAACCTCCAAAGTGTGTTAAAACCGCTACTTGTAGGTATTAAATTCTACACATTGAATTGTTCCTCTTTGTAGAAATGTTGGTGTTTGTCAATTTCTCCATTCGATACCTATATAGGCAAAGGAGCTTGAGAAAGATAACTCTCTCTTTCTCTCTCTCTCTCTCTGTCTCTCTCTCTCTCTCACACACACACAGAACTAATCTTGGGTGTCATTTTTCAAAGTGACACCATTTAAAAGGATCAATACTAACTTGCTGAGATATTTAACATATTCATCATATCACCCTTGGTCTAGGTACTAATTTCCTGGGGACTCAGCTAATTGGGTCATCCATGCAATGTCAGTCTCAATCCCTCTGCCTCTCAATCTCTCCATCTCCTGGTCTTCCTCCTTCCCTCCCTCTCTCTCTGGAGTTTAGGCAGATAACCTGAGCTATGCACCAGAAATGAGAGAAGTATGTTTCCCTGTTAGATAGCACTTAATTGTAACTTTGGAAAGATGCAAACAATTGGGGTTTTAAAAAAAACCTTGGATATTTTCAGGTTAAAAAGTGATCATTTCAGGGGCTGGCCCCGTGGCCGAGTGGTTAAGTTCACGCGCTCCGCTGCAGGCAGCCTAGTGTTTCGTTGGTTCGAATCCTGGGCGCGGACATGGCACTGCTCATCAGACCACGCTGAGGCAGCATCCCACATGCCACAACTAGAAGAACCCACAACGAAGAATATACAACTATGTACCGGGGGGCTTTGGGGAGAAAAAGGAAATAATAAAATCTTTAAAAAAAAAAAAAAAAAGTGATCATTTCAGAAAAGCATTCCTGAGAGCAAACAGGTGTTTGGACCATTCTATGCTCCTCTTATTAAGAAGCTCCCAGGAAATTCCTTCATTCAGATATTCAATTATTTTGCTTGTCTAGAAGGTTCTAGTCGTGATGCGGAAAAAAAAAAAATCATACCTAATGGTTTTCCCTGTCTTGAGACTTTCACAAACAAAAGACTAAATTATGACTTGAATGACATTAGCCATAAGTCTGCAAACTGTAATTCTATTTTTTAGTCCTGTCCGTCTGTCATCCATCCATCCATCCATCTATCCATCCATCCAACATCCATCCATCCATCTATTCATCCACCCAACATCCATCCTTACTTAAGGTTTACCGTGTGCCTGACACTGGGGTTATGCAGTGAAAGACATGGTCTCTCATAGAGTTCAGTTCCTGGATCTTCAAAGGTGACTTAGTTGCCATTTTCTCTCTTATGTATTAGAGATTTTAGAGATGTTATGCTTTCTTCATTAATCAAAATTTGTATAGCATAAGTAGAAAGCCTATATTATGAGTAGGGTAAAGCCTTAGCCCTCTAGATCCTGTAGGGAATTAATATACAGCTTGATTTTCTTTGATGTTCCCTTAAGTTGTGGATAATTTAAAAAAGCTATTTTTTTTGGTGGATCCCTTCCTAAATGCATTACAGCGTTCCTTACTTTTTAATGCAGAACATACTAATGATTCAGGGTTGTTACTAATATCAATTATTATGCTATACTGTAACACAGTGGCTGTGGTGGGCTCTATATTGGGATACGGGATCGTTTGCACCAATACTGAGGAGCCCTCGACCACTATGATTTTGGGGGGTTCTTTGCCTATTTTTTTTTTCTGAAGTTCATCTGTCTTCTTTCTTGTCAGGTCTTACTTGATGCTGCTGGTATCAAATGCCTTGATTAAGTTCTTGATTCTTAGTTGCTGCTTCTAAATTGCTAGGGCTTGGAAACAATCTAACCAAGGGGTAAGGTGGCTTTCAGGGAGGAAAGAAAGGGGCTTCTATGAAAAGATAGGAACTTTATCTTTGTGCTATTTCTTTTGGCTGCTCAGAGGCTGGTTTTTATTTTCTTCTTGTTTCTTTATAATGTTATAAATAGGTAACATTTGCTGGGTAGCTGTGTTCTTGATAATTGAATTTATTCCTGTACAGAATGCAGCACTCCATATGGTTTGACTTGACTTTTTCAAAAGAGTTTCTTAGAACTATATTTTGTAACTGGTAGGTAGACTTTCAGCTATTTAAAAAGCTACCAAATTGTTCACCATGGCTTACTAGAGTGATACATGAAACCAGAATAAGAGGCACGGGTATGCTAGATATTTTGTTAGAATTGGTCAATTTTGAAATGAATATTCTTTCCCTTACAGACTGATTTGGCAAAAGCAGGGCTCAAAGGAAGTGCACACTGTCATCTCTAGATTCCTATGCTTAGCCAATTTGGTAAGAATATGGGGAAAGTGAGACTTGTTGACTAAATCCCAGGGATCATAAATCAGAAAAGTAAAGTCACATGACTCACTGCTTACCAGTCTGATGTCTTCTCAGATATCCTGGGGGAGATGGGATAATGCTGAGCTGGGCTCAGATGATGCAATTTGGGATCAATAGTCAAGAATGGCTTTATTGGGAGAGAAAATGTCTACATCTGGAGATTTCCAGATAAACCAAATGGAGGATGTTAAAATTTGTGATAAAAAAAAAAAGACTTGGGGACTGGCCCGGTGGTGTAGCGGTTCAGTTCACCCACTCTGCTTCTGTGTCCCGGGGTTTGCCGGTTTGAATCCCAGGCACGGATCTACACAGTGCCTATCAAGCCATGCTGTGGCAGGCATCCCACATATAAAATAGAGGAAGATGGGCACAGATGTTAGCTTAGGGCCAATCTTCCTCAAAAAAAAAAAAAAAAGACTGAGAACTCTTTTTTCTTTTTCTTCTTCTTCTTCTCCCCAAAGACCCCAGTACATAGTTGTATATTCTAGTTGTGAGTGCTTCTGGTTGTGCTATGTGGGACACCGCCTCAGCATGGCTTGATGAGCGGTGCCATTTCCGTGCCCAGGATCTGAACCCACGAAACCCTGGGACGGTGAAGCGGAATGCGTGAATCCAACCACCCGGCCATGGGGCCGGCCCCAAGTCCGGGAACTTTTATTAAGTACTCCAGAAAGTCAGAAGGATTTTTCCCCTTGAGCTTACTGCTTTCATAATCCGACAAGGTTAACATGTCCTGGGAGCTACATATTTTATGTTCTCTTTAAACTGATACCATTTGATGACACAACAGGGGATTAATAATCAGAAGTTGACAAGAGAAGAGTGACTCTCCACTCCTTATTTAAACCTTTTAGAACTCAGGATCTTTTATAGCCAACTCTTGCTTGCCTCTTAGTTATTCTTAGCAAAGGCCCTACTGAGGTCTCATTTTCTGGAGCTGAGCTGTCCAATATGGTAGCCATCTAAATTTATTAAATTAAATAAGGTTAAAAATTCAGTTCTCAGTAGCTCTACTCACATTTCAAGTGTTCAGTAGTCACACACGTCTAGTGGCTACTGTACTGGACAGCACAGACATGGAACATCTCCATCATTGCAGAAAGCTCTACTGGACAGTGCTGTCGTAGCATCTTGCCTCAGGGTGGCTGCTACACCTGTACCCGTGGCCTCCTCAGGAACTCTTGGAGCTGGCAGTTTTATCTCCAGCATGACTACTTAACTCAGGAGAAGCCTTGACTAGCCTGACTCCAGGACTTCCTCTGAATTGTATCCTACAATGCTGAACGTCTACCTTTGAGCCCTTCTCTGCAGCAGGCTCCTGAGAGAGCTCGAGGACTTTATGCCAACATTATTCCTTGTGTCCTGAGATTCTATTTGTCTTTTGAAAACTGTGTCATTTCCATTAGTTGGTTAAATAACTAATCAACCAACATTCTTGCTGACCCTCTGTTAACAATGGAACATGTTGTTTAGTCTGCTGAGGAGGAGATACTTAAATCAAGGCGGAAGCTGGAGAGAATCAGTTACGAAGTTTTAGGGTTCTATGGTTCTCCTTATTTCACCAAAACATACAGCGTTGATCAATGTTTTCACCTATAAGCTGTCTAGAAACGGGTTTCATTAGGTATTTTGATTTTCTATTATCTATCAAATTTTTTTTATGTTGTTTTGGTAGAGGGTGGGGATGATGGAATAGTTGGGGATAGAGGAAACACTTAGGCTGAAAGAAAACTCCAATGGAATTTGAAAGCTAAGGCCCACAAGGTAGAATGGTTAGGCTCAGATGAATTCTGATGTCAGGATTCCCCACAGTTTTAATGAGTAAAAGCTACTTTTATTTCCTCAAAGCCTAATTATCATTTGCATGAGGATGTTGCCAGTCAGGTCCCCAAGGAGAACTCGTTTTGCAGGGGAGGGACACTGTTGAATACTTGACTTCACTCTCCACTAGGAATTTCTTTTTGGACAATTGCAGAGAAAGAGGGATGAGTGAGAAAGACGTCTGACAGCAACTGACATAGAAAATTTAACAGGTAATACTTTACCAAGCAAGATTTACCAGTCAGCGTTGCTCCCCTTGTTGGGAAGCCCTGTTGTTGGGTATTTACAGCCCTAAAGGTGTTCTGCCGAAACCCTCCACCAACCTACTTGTTATGAAAATCGTAGATCTCCTGGATGTTGCCAAAGATGACATGTTCTTTATTAAGGATCCCAGGGGGGATCTCCTCCACGCCACTGGTCATTTCCCACAGGTAGGTCTGTAAGAGAGCAACAATTTCATCACTGGCAGTACTGTCACGTGAAATACAGACAAAATAAACAGGCCTTCAAACTTGTGGAGTCAGACAGACTGGGAAGGCACGTAGTGTGTAAAAAGCGAGATGGCAAACAAACAGAAAGGAAGGAAAGAAAACCTGAATGTTCCATTACCTTGAACTATTGCTAGGGAAACTCACATCATGAACTTTGGCAAGAGCACAAATGCCACACTTCTTATTATATCAACTGTGTGTGTGTTTGAGTGTGTGTTGGGGGAGGACGCAGATTTCAGACTCAACTTGAGTTCATTGACTGGTCAGGGTTTTTATGTTGAATTTGAATGTCTTACATACTTTTTTTTGCTAGGTCTTGCTCCAGTCTGAGAGAATTTTCTTTTCAAAAGCACCTTAAACTCCTGTGAAATTACTATTGACTGTGGGCGGCGTTCCTCTGGTTGGCTTTTTAGACGCTAAGCTCTGGGTGAAGACAAAGGACACTGAGCTCCTCTGGAGGACTTGACACTGGCAAGGATGTCATATTTCCTATGCAGCTGTGAACTGATGACTGCAAGACTTACCTCTAAGCACTCATGTAAGTCCCTTACATAAGCTTTCTCTGTCTGGAGTAGTTCAGCCATAATGAATCTAGAAGGAAACAAATGGGCTTTTAGTTGGTTAGAGATATAATACCCCTCTTCCTTCAAACTTTACTTCCCCACTCCAGCATTTATGACAGTCTTGAATACCCTATTTTTCTACTTTACCAACATACGTCTCTTCCTTTCTTCAAAACTCCTTGCCTCTGAGTCCCCCTCAGTCTGATCACTTGCTCTGCATCCCTTCAGCATGTTCGTGCCCAGCTAGTCCATATCCTCTCTCTCTTTCCTACCCTAATTCTACCATTTTGTGCTTCTGTGCTGATATGCATGTGTTCTCAGTTGCATGTGTGTGTGTTTGCATGTGTGCACAAGCATGCAGCACCATTCACATTCATTCTCACCAACTAGATAGCTCGAATCTCCGCTTCCTACATTCTCTTACAGCTTCCAGAATGATGATTTCTGTTTGCTAGAACTGTTGATTTGTACCCAAAACAGTTTGCAGTAGCCTAAGTTAAATGGGGTTTAAAAGTCAGGAACAGATGCCCAATATACCACCACTGAGACTGGGGGTTTAGCAAACGTTTTCTGTAAAAAGCTAGATAGCAGTATTTGTGGGCCATTCAGTCTCCGTCACAACCACTCAACTTTGCCGTTGTAGTGTGAAAGGAGCCACAGACAATATGTAAAAAAAAAAAAGTGGCTGTGTTCTAATAAAACTTTATTTATGGACACAAAAGAATTTCACCTAATTTTCACATCACAAAATACTATTCTTCTTTTGATGTTTTTCAACCATTGAAAAATATAAAAAATAAATTTTAGCTTATAGGCTATATAAAAGAGGTGATGGGTCATATTTGGCCTGTGGGCCATAGTTTGCTGACCTCTGGCCTAGATTATCTGGTTCGCTTCAACATTATTTCTAATGGGGCCCATTCGCAACACACACTGATGCGCACGAAGCTCAGCATGTGATCACAAGCGTCGCACAAGTTAACAATGTGGAGCAACTGCTCTTCAGTCTCCATAAAGAGAAGCCTGTTCTACACCTCTGCCAGGAGAGGGCTCCCCTCCTCCGTGGGACCCTAAATGACACAACATCCTGGGGCACTTGTTAAACTTAGATGTATGGCTTTACTAGAGTGTACCTACTTCATTTTCTTTCTTTCACAAATTTTTATTAGAAATGCTGCTTCCTAGCTGGCATGTGATATGCAATAATATCTCACTTAGTACAAAGTATATATTTATACATTTATCTTAGATTTTCAATGTCAGTTTTTCATGGTAATTCATGAGTACCCCTATTTCTAGCTGTTTCATCACATGAAAATTTTGAGAAAGATTGTCCCTAAAGTGCCCCCTGTTGGAAATTTCACAAGAAATATTAAAATCAGCAGCATCTGTTCCTGGATCTTTTTCTTGGTGTGATTCCTTAGAGCAATACATTTTTCTAGCAGTGGCTTTTCTATTAAAATTAAAGTATTGATTAAAAAAAAAAATCCCTTTTGCAGGAGTTAATCAGCCGTTCTCTTTACTATTCTTACTCTATTGGTAGAGTGGAAAGTGCATGGGCTTTGACATCAGACAGACAGGAATTGAATTGTGAACTTGGTCATTTTCTAGGGGTAGGACTTCCTTCTGCAAGCCTCAGGCTCCCTACTTATAAAGCAGCTGATCACAGAGGATTGCTGCAAGGATTAAACAAGATCATGTCAGCAAAGTTTCTAGTACACTGCAGGGGGTCGGTAAACAAGGAAAGAAGGAAGATCAGAGGGAGCATAATCCGACACGCTTTGAAAAGTTGTCTTTGATTTTACTGCCTTGGGTTTCCGGCATTCTTCTCCTTTCTTCTCCCTTTTTCTCCATCTGCTTCCTGCAGTTTTGCCTGTCTTTCCTCTTAATTTAGCTCCAATACCTTCTACCCCATTTTGTTTTATTTTTCCCCCATCTTTTACCCTCCTCTGGCTATTTGGTGTCCTGGAGAAAGCCCAGCAGGAAGATTTGGCCAAGTGTGGTCTTCTCATTTCTCTCCCTGGTGTGACCTGAATTGTGTCCCCACCAAATTCATGTTGAAGTCCCAACCCTGAGGACCTCAGAATGTGACCTTATTTGGAAATAGAGTCATTGCAGATGTAATTAGTTAAGATGATGTCATACTGGAGTAGAGTGGGCCCCTATTCCAAAATGACTGGTACCCTTAAAAAAGGGGGGGATGTGGATACATGCATATATTCAGGGAAAACACCATGTGAACACGAAGACGGCATCTACAAGGCAGAGAGAAAGGCCGGGAACAAATCCTTCCTTCCCAGCTAGCAGAAGGAATCAACCCTGCCAATGCGGTGATTTCAGACTTCCAACCTCCAGAACTGTGAGACAATACATTTCAGTTGTTTAAACCACTCAATTTGTCCTACTTTATTACAGCAGCCCAAACAAACTAATACACTCCCCAGATGAAACACAAGCTCCAACTTTGCAGACCAGCTTCAGTTTCTTCAGCTTCAAGGGACCTGTAGTTCTACTTCGTTTTGACAAAATCAACTACATAGGGCTACTTAATCTTAGGACACACTATTTTTTCCAGCATTATCCAAAAGCAATCTGTCAAAATATTCTTCATAAAGCCCTTGCAAGATCTCTGGATATGTGTAACTTTGCAAAACTAATATAAAGAAAGCAGAATGATCAAGAAATGGTTTAAGGCTGACATGGTTCATTGTTTCCACTAACCAATGCCCTACAGTTCTTGATAAGAGGTAAATGGATGGAGGCATCATGTCTGTCCATTCCAACCTCTGTAGGTTGTCATGGGGACACATTAAGCTGCCAAAAGGGACAGGTGGCAGCGAAAACAAGCACAGTCATGAGGAGCCTGCTAGTTGGGTGGACGTTCCCCAAAACATACTCTTTCTTCCGGGCTGACTTCCGCTTCTCTTCATTGACTTCGTGGTTGGCGTCCCGTAGCTTGACCTCACGATCCGAAAGGCTCGCTGGGATGATGTCCAGCTCCAGGTCCTTGTTATCCTACACAGAGAGATTGCAGAGGTCACCTTAGAGATGCTTTGGGAAAGCAAGTCACCAGAGTTGGGGGAGGTGGTAGAGGGAAAAAAACAGAGAAAGATATAATGGAGAAGGATGAGAAGGTAGTGGATCCCACAAACTGCCACCCACGAGCACTCTTCTTCATGGGATCATTTTTTTTTTTTTAAGTAAGAAAGATATAAAATGTTCAGGTCAAATGTTCAGGGCTAATATCCACAGCAGGGAAAAACAACGAACACATTTGATAATTAATGTCATATTTCCCCAAGGACTTTGGTCGTGATTAAATAAACACACCACTCAAATTAGTCCAAGATTGATTATTAACCATTAAAATAGATGTGAAACAGAAACACATAAAGATGGAAGAAAACTTTCATTTGTCAAGGGAAAATAACAATAGCAAATATTTTTACTGAAACAAGCAACTTCCCTTGGAAATAGAAAGCTAAGTGATAGAACAATTACTGAATTTTCTACTTGCCCATCTCTGTTGATGTCAACCACTGTTTGATATTTATATAAAATGGAAATCTCTAGAAAAAAACCTCACAGGTTAAAGCCTGGGGGAGACATTAATTCCCTCAATTTTAGTGGTTTGATCACTTCACTCTTCAGTCTGCTCTGCTTCAGAGTACGAGCCTATTTAAAGATTTAAGAATTAGAGATCCTAGGATTAAATTGCCAGCCTGTATTTAGCTCTTAATTTATAGGTTACTGACCCCTATTACAAAGAAGAGATTAAAAGTCAGTCTTCCTTTGCTTCATGGCAAATAGTTCCTCTTTTCAGCTGAAATGTCAAATAGCCTTTGCACAAATTGCACCCCTTACTCTTGAAAGAGCCCTATTATATCTACTGGGGACTCTAATCATTTGCTAATTAACATAATTGGGTGGAAGATGGTATTGATGAAGCCAAGAGAAAGGGTTTAATCCTCCAAGTCAACAGTTAAGTCTACACATAGAGAAACTCTGTTCTGTAGCCATAGGCCCCACCTCTGGCCAGCCAATTCTGCCATACTTATAGGACTAATCACGGGTGCTGGAGGCCAGTGGCTCAGCAAGGTCCATCTCCTCCACTAGAAAACCATACAAGGCAAGTGCTCAAGGGGTCAACAGCTCAGAATGGCTGCTCTGGAAACGCTGCTTCCTTCCATGGTGATGAGAGCAGTCGTGCTGATGAAAATGAGAAAGGGGGATGTCCCAGCTTGGCGACCCCCATACCTACCTCTGTGTTGACTCCTAGGGCTTTCTCTAGGGAATACCGATATTTTCCCATCCTCAGGGAGAAGTCTCTGTAATGCTTGTCCACCGTGGTCACCCATTTCCTGATCTCTGTGGCATGAATGTGGCCTTTTTCCACAAAGCTATCGGCCAGCTGAATCAGGAGTTTCACCTTCTCCTTGGTTTGCTGTCCCAAAAGAGAGTCTTAAGTTACTGGATTACATTTACTCTCACGGCCCTTCACCCCCATTCCCCTTTCTTCTTCACAGCAGCCATGGATACCTCATAGCCAGACTGCCTGGGTTTATATCCCAGCTCTGTCACCTACTAGCTGGGAGGTCTTGAACACATTACTTAATCCCTCTGTGCCTCAGTTCCTTCATCTGCAAAATAGGGATCGTGATAGTACCTCTGCTGTGGGGTCATTGTGAGCACTGCATGAGTTGAGAATGTGGAAGACTTAGAACAGTGCCTGGAACACAGCGCTCACAGTAAGAACTCAGGAAGCAATAAATGTTAGCCATTATGATTATGGATGTAAATCTCTTACATTAATATAGCACTTCATCAGTTTAAAGAGTATGTTAATGTCACATCTGAGACTCATTTGAGTCTTATAGCATCCCTAGGAGGTAGGTAGAGGGAGGTGGTGTGGGTCTCTTTGGACCACAGATGAGAAAAACTGAGGCTTAGGGCTTGTCCAAGTTCATACCGCCTGTAAGTGACAGAGCCTGTTTGCCTCTGGTCCTTAGTTCCTAGTTTCCTCCCTTCACTGTACCAGCCTGAACTAGGCTTTCTAAACAGTTTGGCACATGCCAGGGTCTACAGAAATCCAACTAGCAGATTTAAGAGTAAACTCGGACCCTTTCACCACCAGGATCTTGTCTTTAGTTTCCATGAGAGAGAGAGAGAAAAGAGTTAACGAAGCTAACATCCAAAACAGGGCTGAGTAAGGTGGAGCTCTGATGTGTGTTGGGTTAATTTCATTTCTAGGAAGAGTTTGTTCAACACCTGCTCAGTCCACACCATTGGGCAGAGTGCTGTGGGGATGGGCTTGAGGGGTACACAAAAGAACAAAAAAGATACTCATTTCCTTGAAACAGTCTATAATCTCTAAAAGGAACAAGATTTTCACACAGAGTGGTTAAATAACTCGGGGTATTATGTAATTGAATGCCAAAATGAGAAGTATGTATAGTTAACACTGCAGGAATTTTAAAACAGGAAAAAATGAAGGTGGGCTGGCATGGGCACGAAAGCGGGGTGACACTTAACGCTGGGTAAGATATGGAAACGGGAGGAATGTTCAAACAAGTAAACACTTGCTCATCTTTTATCTTAAGTTTGGGTTTTGAAACTAAAATTTATGCGGGAAGCTCGATAGATTTTAAGAGAAAGGGAAGAATATTTAAATAATATTCTAAGAAGTAAAATTATCTTTTGGACTGGAAGAAAGCAGGTCCAAGGTTTGGACCATTCTAGATAACTGAGGGAAACTGAGACAGAAAATAACTGGAGAAACAGCAGAAAAGACAGAAGAGCCTTTCTTTCTTTATTCCACCATCTGTACCCTCCCTTGCCTTTGGAGGCTCATCTACAGCCCCTCCCAAGAGATTGACCCTGGTAAGAAATGCCAGAGAGGGACAGCTTCCAGCTAGAGAGGCAAGCAGAGAGGATGTGGCCCACCACACGGCCAGAGAGACTTAGGCTCCAGCCTCCAGCAACTCACCACTCCTGAGCCTCTCCTACTGTAGGGCAGTGGGCTGGTACCCAGGGCTGGGAGACATGGGCCCAGACCAGCTTTGATGTGAAGGAAAGAAGGTGGGTGTGAGGTGAGGACAGGAGAAACATCTCCTTAGCCACGAAAAGGCAACTGGGAATGGGTTGAGAAAAGATACCTGGTATCCTAAGGACCTCTATCTTATTTAGAGGTGGGGTTTTTTTCCCCTGAAAACAGAAGAAATGCCACTACTTCAGCATGTATCACATTGATTTATTTATGTGTCTCCTTCATTAGACCATGAACTCCTAAGAAACGTGTTATATCTATTCATTTGTATCGCCAATGTCTAGAAAATGGTAAGCATACTATAAATGTTGAATAAATGAGTGAGTGAGTAAATCTTGTGTTTGGAGGTAAGTAAAGCCAGACAAGAAAGAGTTGAGGGTTTATAGTGAAAAGAATTAGATGATAAGTTTGGCTCATAAACTGGATACCAACCATGTCCATGGCCCCTGCTGAGAGCAGTCTGAAATGCTTTCTTATACAAAGGGACTATGGCAGCACCATGCAACCTGTCACATGCCTGGCCACAGCTGATGAGATCGGAGGTAAAAACTTGTCCCACAAGGGCAGCCCATCAATATGCAGCCAGTGATTTCTGAGGTGTCCTGGCCTAAAAGCTGTGTCGAAAGAGGGACAGTGGCAATCTGCTAAACTGATGGAGGTGGTTTTTCTGGGGATTTGAACTGCAGAGACAAGGACCTGGGCTGTTGGGTGCAGAGCAGACGTGGAAAGACAGACAGCAGGGAGAAGAGAGCGGAAGCCGAATGGAGCTAATGTATCCCTGATCCCCCGCGATGAGATGATTAGATAATGTGGCTGCTGGAACTGCCCTTGGTCTCAGGTGACATCCCAATTTTCATCTCTAGAGCTGACACGATGCCACATTTCTTGTTTTTCCAATAAGGCTGAGTCATTTGGCTTTTCCTGGGCTCCTGGGAGGTCCAGCCATATAGCCTCTATCTTCTTTACTTCCACCTATAGCCATACAATGTCTTCTCCTCTTTATAACTTGAGCCAGTTTGAAACTCAAATCTTACCACCAAAACAGAGTAACTTATATGGACTGATAAAGTGGGGGTCAGACTGTAGAGGGTCTTGAATGTTAGGTTCAGAAGTACGGACATGATCCTGTGGACAAAAGGGAGCCTTTGGGGAACAGAATTCATCTGGGCGTGGAAATTTGGAACTGACAGCTCACTCATCTTGGGCTTCATGCGTCCCCTAATGTATGTTTTGCCCTTTCCTTTTTGAATTCTATGTTATCTGCTGGAAAAGACACAGGTAAAAAAGAAGGGTTCAGTTCTTTTTTTCTTTCTTTCTCTTCCTTCTTTACTTTGATCAGTTAATATCATACCATCTTCCCCTAATTAATGAGCCTTCCTCTAAATATAGTTTTTAAAAAGCACTTTTGGTGTCTTTAGCACATTTCACAAGTCTTTAAGATTTAGCCTTCTTGACATTATTCTTACAATCTCATTATAACCTTCTAATTTGCCTTTCATTGCTGATATTCTTTGTATTTATCGATACATTCTTCGTAGATACAAACTTATTAGGGTCCCTGTGTGGGTAAACGATCCTCTCGAGATATATCTCCATATTCATGTCACAGGCGAGAGTTTGTCATTGTAGGCGGAAAACTAAACTTTTCAAGAATTTCCATCTCACGTGAGCTATATTCCTCTTAAGAGTCTCAGAAACAGAATTACGCCCAACTTTTATCTCAACTGTTGAGATTCTACTTTTCTTGGTCTAAAGTGCCTATCTGACAAGCCCAGTGTTCTCTTTCTGCACAAGACATAATTTAGTTCAGCTAAGGCTCCAGTCCCTTGCATTATCACTTAATTCTCTTTTGTTAAGAAGAATTAAGTCCAGTTTATCTCATAGCTTCTTTCACTTTCAGAGATAAAATTAACAGTTTAAAAAAGTGTATTCTCAATATAATTAGTCATTGGGAAATGCAAACTGAAACCACAATGAGATACCACTTCACACCTTCCAGAATGGCCATAGCAAAAAGAGACGATAACAAGTCTTGGAGAGATGTAGAGAAGTCAAAACTCTTATACATTGTTGGTGGGAATGTAAAATGGTACAGCCACTTTGGAAAACCATTTGGCAGTTGCCCAAAAAGTTAAACAAAGAGTCACTATTTGACCCAGCCATTCCATTCCCAGGGATATACGTAAGAGAATTGAAAACACAGATTCACACCAAAAAACGTACACAAAGGTTCACAGCAACATTATTCACAGTAGCTAAAAATTGGAAACAACTCAAATGTCCACCAACTGATGAATGGATAAATAAAATGTGGTATATCCATAGAATGGAATAGTATTCAGTCATGAAAAGAAATGAAGTACTGATACATGTTACAACATGGATGAATCTTGAAAACATTATGCTAAGTGGAAGAAGCCAGACACAAAAGACCACATATTATATGACTCCATGATTCCATTTATATGAAATGTCCAGAACAGGCAAATCTGCAGAGACAGAAGGATCAGTGGTTGCCAGGGGCTGAGGAGAGTGGGAATGGGGAACGACTGCTAATGAGCATGGAGTTTGTTTTTGGGGTGATAAAAATGGTCTGGAACTAGATAGTGGCAATAGTTGCACAATCTTGTGAATATACTAAAAACCACTGAATTCTAAAAAATGAAAAACAGAATTTTTTAAGGTTTTGCTTTTAGAAGAAATGGAGTTCTTCTAGAAGTCAAGATTATTAAGCTTTCCTATCACCATGCACCTTGACCCGTTATAAATTTTGAAACCTACAATAGGAAAATATCATTTGTATTGTACTAACTGGATTCTCTACAGCCTATCACAATAAGAAGATTTTGTTTTCCTCTTATTCTTACCCAAATTCTCTTTATCTTATTTTTATACTTACATTTGTGAATTGCTATATAGAAAGCACCTTTTGATATTCTGTGTTTCTTCTCCTTGATGTGTTTCTTTGGAGCAGAGTATAATAATTCAGTATACTCTATGGCCTGGTTCAATCATGAGGTCCACTATATTTACTCCCTTGTGGTTTCAGGTCGAGTTGATTTCCATTTCAAATTCATTTTATTGGTTATAAAGATTAAAACCAAAGATGGCTGGTTAAAGGACGCCTCTGCGAAGGGGGAGTGGGGTGGAGCGGGAGGCTGTTGCCTTTCATCAGAAGCTCCTCAGCTGGATTTGTTACCCTGTGGATATTCTAATAACAAATAGCTCTGAGACTCAGAACCTGATAGATGGGAGAGTGAAACCCCATTAACAGAAACAGCTAAGAGGGAGAGAGAACAGACAGAGCCAAAGTAAAATAATTATATTAAATATAGATTTGGGGGGGGGTTGTTCTAATCTATCCAAATTTCTTTTTTTTCTTATGTTCACAAATGTTTGTGGCCTCCCTTCAACGCATACGAAACAGTCAGGTAAGAGAATAAAGTGTGCCCTTTGGGATCTTGCTGGCTCATACAGGAGACAACAGTGTACACAGATCACTGGAGAGCAGGATGATGCACATCCAGTGCCTTTAGGGTCCTAGAGACAACAGGGCTGCAGTGCAGGGATGGGCCAGACCAGATTCTGGCATGCAGGCAGGGTCACAGAGGAGGCGGCACTGAGGTGGAGAGGTGGGCTCCTTTTAAAAAGTACAGATTAGAGGGAAGGGAAGAATATTCTAGGCAGACAAATGGCATAGAAAAGGTATAGAGACAAGGAAGTATATGATGTATCTCTCAGAGGGTAAGAAAATACATCCATTTAGCTGGGGCATAAAATGTGCATAAATGAATGACTGAAGATAAAGCTGGGAGGTAAGGTGGTGCCACTGTAGAAGCTGTTGAGCATTAGCCTGGAGGCACAGGAGAAGCACTGAGGTTTTTGAGCTAGGTGGTAATACGACCAAAGCGGTGTTTTAAAAATGAATGGCAACTCAAGAACAGACAAAGGAGAAAGGAAAGTCTCTTCAATAAATGGTGTTGGGAACGCTGGACAGCCACATGCAAAAGAACGAAAGCAGACCATTATCTTGCACCATACATAAAAATTAACTCAAAATGGATTAAAGACTTGAATGTAAGACTGGAAACCATAAAACTCCTGGAAGAAAATATAGGCAGTATGCTCTCTGACATTGGTCTTAGCAGTATCTTTTCAAATACCATGTCTACTCAGGCAAGGGAAACAAAAGAAAAAATAAACAAATGTGACTACATCAGACTAAAAAGCTTGTGCAAGGCAAAGGAAACCATGAACAAAATGAAAAAGACAACTCACCAACTGGGAGGAAGTAATTGAAAAACATACATCCCACAAGGGGTTAACTTCCAAAATATATAAAGAACTCATACAACTCAACAACAAAAAAACAAACAACCTGATCAAAACATGGGCAGAGGAGATGAACAGACATTTTTCCAAAGAAGATAGACAGACGGCCAACAGGCACATGAAAAGATGTTCAACATCACTGATATTAGGGAAATGCAAATCAAAACTACAATGAGATATCACCTTACACCTGTCAGAATGCTTATAATTAACAAGATAAAATATAACAAATGTTGGGGAGGATATGGAGAAAAGGGAACTCTCATACATTGCTGGTGGGAATGCAAACTAGTACAGCCACTATGGAAAACAGTATGGAGATTTCTCAAAAAAATAAAAATAGAAACACCATATGATTCACTATCCCACTACTGGGTATCTATCCAAAGATCATGAAATCAACAGTACAAAGAGATTTATGCATCCCTATGTTCATTACAGCATTATTCACAATAGCCAAGACTTGGAAGCAACCCAAGTGCCCTGTTATGGATGAATGGATAGAGAAGATGTGGTACACACACACACACACACACACAATGGAATACTACTCAGCCATAAAAAAGACAAAGTTGTCCCATTTGTAACAACATGGATGGACATTGAGGGTATTATATAATAAACCAGACAGACAAAGACAAATATTGCATGATTTCACTCAGATGTGGAAGATAAACAAATACATGGATAAAGAGAACAGATTAATGGTTACCAGAGGGGAAGGGGGCTGGAGGTGGGTGGAAGGGGTACAGGGGCACATATGTAAGGTGATGGATAAAAATTAGACTACTAGTGGTGAGCACGATGCAGTCTATACAGAAACTGATAAATAAGAACGTACACTCAAAATTACACAATGTTATAAACTGTTACGATCTCAAAAAAATAATTGGAAAAAAAAAAAAAAAAGAATGGTAGTGAAGAGCAAGACAGACTGAAGGGAAGGAAAGACCAAAAGCATGGAACCCAATTAGGAAGCTACTACAGATCAGGGTGGTAATAATGTGAGTGGAGAAAAGGAAGAAGACAGGAGGAAGATGGTAAAGGAAGGTTGGATTAAATTGACTACATAGTTCTCCACATTTTCACTTTAGTTATGGACAGAGTCTGATCCTCAGAGGTTCTGGGTATCTGCTATGATCCATCCTCTGTGGATAGGAACACCAGGGGATCTGATACTCCTCAGCCTGTTAATGGTTCATTATTGACACTATTTGGAGAGGGCCAGATAGACATAAAGTGGGTAATTCAAAGCCATTTTCATTTGGATTTGAAAAGGGTTCTGTGCCTCTGCCACCTCCCTAGTGCTGTTTGCTCTAGCTGGTATTGAAATGACTCTCTTATCTGAACTCACAGATTCTCACACCCAAAAGCTCCAAGGATGCAGAGGAGACCTCCCCACTATCAAGAGTTCACAGCGTAGGAATCATAAAGTAGATAACCACGTCTGAAATATCAGCTCCGGAATGAGGCTAAGAGCCTAATTTTGTCACAGCAAACTAGAGGAACATTTGCTGCAGTGCCAGAGGGATCTCTGGGTAGGATGGGCATTAACATGTTCCTCCCTTGACTCCCACAAAGCAGCTCTCACCCTGGGAAGAGCATCTGCTATGTATGGAAGTGATGCCAAGACAGGCTCCGCCAGGGCAGGAAGCCCAGTGTGAGGGACAAGGACGCTACAAAGAGGGAGCTGAGACAGACTGGACTTTCATTCAAACCCAAGGGTCTTCAAATCAAATCCTGGCTGTGAAAACAGATGAAAATGAGATTTCCTCCTCTTATAGCACTCTCTGTCGCAGTGTAAACAGGGGTGTGAGGGTGTGTGGTATGTGCAACAGTGCACGTTTTGCTCCCCAGAGACCCTAGCCTGGCTCATTTGTGGGTCTGAGGCCAGATGGAAGCAGTCAGCTCAGGAAATAAACTCACCTGCTTCTTGAACCCACCCACAGCCATTGGCCTTCCCATGAGGTGGGCTCCCAAGCCATTCAAATTTCAAGAATATGTGGCTAGGTGCAGATGTTCACATATGCCATGTGTATTTCACATGAATACGTTTATTTGGCTTGGAAGAATACTGCAGATTCCAGAACCTGGAGCATGAAGACAGTATTTGGAAGCCCAGTGTATAGGAGCCAACTTCCTGTATACAGATGGTCTACCCAGCACCTGTAATTCCTTGGGTATTCAGGTTTCAAAGGAAACCATCCTACCTGTGCTTCCCCCTTGCCACTGTGGTCAAGCATTTCTGCGAACAGACGCTGCTCTCCCTTCTGCAGTGTGAACCTGGCCAGAGTGGGGAGTGCTGCATGGATTTAGGGAGGGCTCCAGGATGCTTCCTACCTTGGCAGGCACCCTGAATTCCCCATATTCTTTCAGCAGTTCCTGAGTCTCCTCTGTGGTCTCTCCGGTGGAGGTATGTGTTGAGAGGTAATATTCACCTGTTTCTTGGATCCAGTCCAGTGCCTATGGGAGGAAAGAACCCATCCAGTGCCCCAAAAGCCAGATGTCAGTAGGAAGACATGCCACGCTACAATGAAGGTTTGTGGTTTGGGACAGTGTGATGGACCCAGGAAATGCTGGCACAATTTGATCAGTATGTACTTGGAAGTTGATTTTATGAATGAGCCCTCCCCCGTTAGACTTGGAACATCCCACCAGCAAAGAGAGTGTCTTGTCCATTAGACTGGGGACTCTCCCATCCCAGGCCCAGTATCATCCATGATATAGGGGCAATCTGCACCCAGCATCTCCTCCCAACTCCTGGTACCAAACTCTGAACAGAGAGCTTGGTAAAGGCTGAAGGTCTGGCAAGTGACAGCCTGTTCTCCTTTCTCTCTTCATCCCACCTCCCATCTCTGATCTGTCTGCTGCTATGACCCTCTTCTGGATGCTTGAAAGTCCTAGTCATCTGGGCTCCTGTGTAGTCCCCAGAACCAAGGCAAAGCCAGGAAAGCTCTGAACACACCTGCTTAGCGCTCCGCTCAAACACCACGTATTGCTGGCACTGGTCTAACCGCCGCTTCTTCAAGGTCCAGAAGTGCAGGACGCGATTCTCCCTCTGTAAGAGCTCACTTAAGATGGCTGCAGGGCAGAGGAGATGAGTACTGGTCAATGGAAGGCCCTGAACAAATGTGACCAGCTGCTTCCGCCCAGCATCCCAGGTGCCAGATAAGCATGACCTTCCAGCCTCCCCATAGGACTAATCCAGGCATCAGAGGCAAGGGAGCAAAAACTTGGTCCAGAGAGAATTTCCAAGAGGGGAGCAAGATTGGGGAGCCTGGGGTGACAGCCTGTTGATGAGCCTCCATGAATTAAGGGAGGAAGAGTATGCTCCCAGGGGGACTTAAAAGCGATCCTGATTTTCTTAGTCCCTGACGGTGAGAGACCTTAGGAAGTGTCAGTCCCTAAAATAAATAACTCAGTGGAAGAGTGAACGGACTTGATGGGAATCCCAGCTATCCCTGAGGAGTTCCAGGAGAGGAACAGTGGCATGAGGACTGGTGTAATTGCATGGATAACCTGTGTCACGTGCCACGCTCTCTGCCCCGTACAAGAGGCTGTGCACAGCACCTTCACAGCAGACCCTCAATTTTAAAACTTCTAAATCGTGGGCCTAGGGACGCTGTGTTGGAATCCTGTCTCTAGGCCCAAACTTCCAGGCTGTTTGGCTCTGATCATAAGAAAAGCTGAAAGTTGTTCTGGCATTACTTCTAATGATGGTAAGTGCGAGGATACGCAGGAGGCACGCAGCACCACAGTGGGCCGTGGCAGGTGTTGGTCCATGTCATGTCCCTCCCTCCTTCTCCTGCTGTTCCAGGAGCAGCTGGCTACATGGATAGATTTCCTAAGTGTTTTAATAGTATGTTCTATGCTTGAAGCAATCACATTCCTTTTGTATTATATCTACCTCCTACTTTCTGCTATGTTACTAATAAAATACAAAATAGTGATATAAAAAATTAATATTTATTAAGCACTCACTATATGGCAGGCTGGTATTTTCACAATACCCCATGAGGCATGCACCATTATTATCTCCATTTTACAGATGAAGAAACCGAGGCTGAGAGATGATAGGTAACTTGCCCAGGGACATTCAGACAGGAAATGGTGGAGATCTTTGACTTCAAAGTCTGAGTCCTTAGCCATCTAGTCTCCTGAGATACAGGGGCTGTAAAGCACAAGTTACTGTGCTTTACAAAAAGGGTACAACCCAAATTGCACTGCTTGTACTTAGAAGGTTTTGCTGATTTTGTGTACTTTTAATGCCCCTAGAAGTTCGGCTCTCTAAGGACACAATCTGTCTCTCCTCCCTGAGGCTGAGAGCTTTTAAGGGTCCCAATTATTCACTTTTATGATATCTATGCCTTTATCTTGTAGCCTTTTAATTTCTCCCCAAAGAGACAAAGTGTTCTTCCTCAACCCCGACCTAGGGCTTGGCCACATGACTTGCTTTAGCAAACAGGTTGTTAACAGATATGACACAAGCAGGGGCTTGAAACGTGCTTGTGCACTCAACCTTGCCATCACCACTATAAGAAGTTCTCCTGGGTAACCGCTGTCCCTTCAACCGAGGTCCCAGAATTAATACACATGGAGCAGACAAGAACCCAGCCTGCAGTGAAGGAGCCAAGCCAACCAGACTCACAGCCTGAAGCAGAACGGCGCTGCTGAGCCCAGCCAAGAAAGCTGATCCCCGGCCAACCCACAGTCACTTGAACAATAAATGCTTACAATTGTACGCCACTGGGTTTTTTGGTTGTTATGCAATGATTGTGCCTGCAATAAAAACTTAAAATAAGTGGCACTGGCTTTGGGTCCAGGCAGGTGGAAAGGAAATGGATATAGGAGAGAGTGTAGGTCCCTGCTCAGGTGGAAGCTTCAATTGAACAAAGATGAATGAGAATGTGGGTTTCCTTTAGTCTCTCTCTCCCCTAGTCAGACCGTTGCTCATTGCAGCTCCTTCTATGGTGGCTGAATCAACCCAGATCAGGCAAAAATCCTAGAGAACTTCAGGTTGCATTTTTCCCCCTTCTTGAAAGCTTTCCTGTGGGCAACCAACTGCCCTCCCCCTCATTATCCTGCTCTCTCTGGGTTCCTGCCACTCCTAGCACTGAGGTGTAGGTGGGGCATGCGCTCTCTCAGCAGGCAGCTGCCACCTGCCTGCATTCGGAAGTCAGAACATATGCTTTGAAACATGCAAGAACGTGAGGGAGACAGAATACCAGCTACCCACAGGGTCCCTCGATCACAAATAGGGTAGCACATTTAAAAAGGGAAGCCGACTTCTCTCTTCTCTGTAGGGAACTTTGATTCCTAAGCTTCATTCTTCCCAGTGGCCTCTGATCTCCCCACCTCATGAGCTCTCTGAGCAGGAAGGGGGCTTTTCCTAAAGCCGATCAGCGCCTCCCAGTGTCCCCTCCGTAGCTCCCCAAGCCTGTTTCCACCCCTCACACCAAGTCAGTTTTGGTTCTGTCCCTAGCCTCTGCCTCCAGGGTTATATTTCTCTGCTGTGTCAAGATGACATTTGTTAAATTCTTCAGCCACTCAAAGGCTAATTTCTGTATGGTCCAGAGTAAGTGGTTCCACTGATAATAAATTAAGCTTCATGTGGTCAGCTAATAAGGAATTTTTTTTTTTTTTGAGGAAGATCAGCCCAGAGCTTACATCCACTGCCAATCTCCTCTTTTTTGCTGAGGAAGATTAGCCCTGAGCTAACATCTGTGCCAGTATTCCTTTACTTTATATGTGGGACGCCTGCCAAAGCATGGCTTGATAAGCGGTGCATAGGTCCATGCCGGGATCCGAACCGGTGAACCTCAGGCTGCCAAAGCGGAGCACATGAACTTAACTGCTGCGCCACCAGGCCAGTCCCTAACAAGCAATTTCTAAAGGTTACTGATTTTTTCATACAATTAAGTCTAATTAAAGTCTTATAGAATTCAGAGAGATATTAAAGATTATCTAGACCAGTCTACTTATCTAAATTTTACGTACACACAAATCACCTGGTTGGGGTGGGATGGGGGGAGCTCTCACCAAAATGCAGGTTCTGACTCAGTAGGTTAAGGTGGGGCCTGAGAGTCTGTGTTTCTTACAAGCTCCCAAGAGACGTCAGTGCTGCTGATCCGGGGACCACATTTTGAGTAGCAAGAGATTAGATGCCCTCCTTCACTTTTAAGTAAGAAAGCCAAAGTATGAAGCAATAAGTAATAAAGCCAGGATTAGAACGTGGTTTCATGGTTCTCAGTCCATGTCTCATTCTCAGGCTGTAAGATACCCTAGTCTTGTGCAGTTTCAATATGTTAGCCACATTTGGCTACTTACATTCAATTTCAGTAATATAAATAGAAGTAAAAATTTAGTTTCTCAGTTTCACTAGCCACATTTCAGGTGCTCAAGAGCCACATGTGCCTAGTGGCTACTATACTGCACGGTGTAGATCTAAACCATTTCTGTTACTTTAGAAGATTCTATTAGACAGTGCTGCCCTAGACTCCAAGATAAATGGGAAAGTTTGGGGAAATTTTATCCTCATTTTTCCATTGCAAATCTTGACGCAGGTTAAAAAATCATGCGTCACCACTGCCCATTCCATCCCACATCAAACTTTTTCTTATCCAAGGAGAAGACACAGGAAATCTGAGATTGCTTGAAGACCAGACACACAGCCTCTGGTCGGTGCTGCTGAAGCAGGTGGTGGCCGGCAGGTCTCGCACTGACCTTTCACTTGCTGCTCAGGTCCTCGGGTGTGGCTGGCTGCACTGGGCATGCTGACGTTGTTCCTGTGGATGTACTTGAGAAACACCTCCGCGTTCCGCCGCGCCAGGGTGCAGGCCTGAGGGAGACAGAGGTGTGAAACACCCCCACACGAAAGTACTGGTCCAGCAGGTGCACGGGATCCAAGGTACCAGAGAAGGGGTGCTGGGTAATGAGGCTTCCTGAGCTCTGGGTGAGCTGAGCCCTGGAGGCCACTTCTGGCTAATGGACACTCCAATTCCAATGCAGGAGGCTCGCCCTTTTACTGAGTAAAGAATTACTCCTTGTGCCTCTCCCCTTTCCATCACAGATAAAAACCAGAAACCAACCACCCCTTGACGACTCTCTGTTGATTTGGTATTACTAACGTTCACTCTCAGGCTGGTTTTTCTCTGCCACCAGCGTGCGTCTTACATGCCCACTGGTGTAAGCCACTTCGACGTTAGTCTAATTTAGACTTAAGAAAGCAACTTTAGTAAGTAAATCTATTAACCGTTCCAAATATAAATGGAAGTTATCCACATTTTAAAAACTTAGTTAGCCATCAAATCCACCCCCATCTCGATAACACTAATAAATATCCTATTGCTCAGAAATATCGATCTATAAAAAAAAATTAGAGCCATTATACTACCTCCTTTAAGACTCACAATAGCAGAGGGTGACAGAGAGGACAGGTCTGTCCAGTGCTGCTGAACCCATGGAGGAGACCGAGGCCCAGAAAGGGCAGGAATCAGGAAGCAAGGCAAGGTTAGAATCTAGATCTACTGACACAGTATTACCAGTTTCTCTCAAGACCACAGGTTTTCTGAATCTTTTTAAAAAGCAGGGGTGTTTTTTTTTTCCTGATTGTAGAAGTAATACATGCTAGTCCACTAATTTGTAATCCACAGTTTTCAGAATTAAATTATCGCTAGACAAAACTGTCAGATTTTAAAACCTTTTTACACTTAGCATCCGACTCTACAAATTATACAGTAAAAAATTATTTGAAATGTTGCATTAGCAACAATGGCTTCTGGGAGCTCTGGTACAAGACGGATGGTGAGCCCATCCACTCTGAGGCCCCTGAATTCAACAGCTGGATGGTGGTCCCAAGCTAAGGATCCAAATAGAACAACTAAGATTGCATACAGATGAAGGGCCCGATGCTTCGTCCACTGAGCACACAGTTCCCACTACAATAGGGGCTTTCTCAACTATGGTTCTAGGCACACATGAACAACATCAGACCAGAACATTTTCTTTTTTCCTTCTTCAAAGGAAACATTTAATTTTATGAAGAAATATCTTTATACCTCTATTTAAAATCTTTGATATGCTCTACTTAAATTGTTCAGTTAAAACTTTGTTTTGTAATAGGGAAGATTTTAAAAATCATCTTAAGCCCTGTAGAGAAGAATTTCTCTTTAATCTGATTAGCAGGAGCTGAGGGTTCTGATCAAAGGCAGGTGCAGATACCAGATAGAAGGGAGGAGGGCAAAGAGAGGCCATCTTTAGAAAAGAATAAGAAGGAAACTCAAAGAGGTGGTCAAGTAGAGAAAATCCCTCACAAAAGAGAGGCGGTTAATTACGGAATTGTGAAAAGTCAGTGGCAACATGTCAAGGTATAACAATTCTCTTTTGTACTTTCAGCAGCCTGAGACGAAGCAGAACATGAAGGCAAGGAATTTGAGAGTAAATGGAGCCTTCAGATAAGTTTTAACACAGAGGATGCTGTCAGAGGAGATCAAAGGCTGGAGGAAAGAGGCTGAGAGGGACTTCCCACACCAGCTGAGAGCCTGTTCCCAGCAGGACCGTGCTTCCTCCTTGGGAAGCCAGGGCTTCATTAAAAACAAAACAAACAAAATAAGGTGTTTCTCTCTTCATTCAGCAGAGTAAACAGTGTTACATTTATTAGTAATTGATAATTGTTAGATGGATAAATAAAGTGTCAATTTATTTCTTTAATTCTTGCCCTAAATTTTGCGTCATCCATTTATAAAAGATTTATTCTAATATGTTTTATATCTAGGCTTACATATTTAAATTAAAACATATTTTTATAAACCAAACATAACTGAGTGAAAGTATGTATTTTTCTCAATTAACATCAATGGGATATCAGAGTCTTTGAACATGGCATCAGTAGTAACGGTGTATCCTAATTGCCTAATTATACAAAAAGTGCTGAGAGAAATGATGTTTGAAGTGTAACCTTTCAACCTTTCAGATTAACCAGCCAATACTTTCTCTACAAATGTCTTCCTTTAGATAAGAAGCTAGGAAAAATAGGGGTATGGGAAGCCCATATGAAGCACAGTGTGTGTGTGTGTGTGTGTGTGTGAGAGAGAGAGAGAGAGAGAGAGAGAGAGAGAGGAGAAGAAGAGGAGGAGGAGAAGGAGAGGGGAGGGAGGGAGGCAGAAGGCAGATGAAAGAACAAGGCTAAAATCCCAGGCCTTGGCTGACAATGTGCTCTGACCTTAAGAAAGGCCTCTTTTTGTTCCAAGTGTTTACTGATGAGCGGAATGACGTGGTCGATCTCTGCCGCTGGCCCCAGTTTATCTCGTCCACCACACCAGTCCTCATCTCTCCGGTACTCTTGCTCTAAGCTCTCCAGGACACTACAAACCTAATGAATCGTGGAAGAAAAGACTCAGTAAATTAACAGGTCAGGAAGTTTTCTATGAGGACCTTCAGCCAAGAGAACTCTGCACAGGTGTCATTTTTCATTCGAAGTTCATTTTGTAGATTTAGGGTATGCAGTGCCCTGGGACATCTCAGAGAAGTCCAGGAGGCAGAGAGAATCCAGCATCTGGGGCTTGGGAAACAGATTATGACTGAGATGTGGACTTTGGAACCATCTTCTGACAGTCAATGGCTGAAGGCTGCAGCTATGGGGGTTGATGATATCACCTAGGGATAACAAGTAGAGTAAGAAAAGAAGAGAAACTAGTAATTTTAGGGGTTTCAAAGTGTTTTTATATATTATATTGCTATAACCTTACAATAATGTGAATTAGGTACAACAGGAAAATGAAGTTTGGAGAAGATATCAGGGTTGCCCAACCACCTGTACTCGCTCTACAGGAAGCAGCCTTAAGCAGAGGGAAAAGAGGAAGTCGCCTATGTTGTGTGACCTATGGGCCATAAATGAATGCTGTCTTTCCCCTCTCTAGGGAAAAATATCCCAGCTACAACATCTCAAGGTACTACCATAAGGCAATGCCATCTCCAGGCCTTCTATTGGAAAATGTACATTTCCTTCAGAGGGACAACAAATTTGTGTTAACCTAAAAGATAGCTAAGAAGCTTTTTAGTTCTAAAAATGCTGAAAGGCTATGCTCTAAGTGACCTTACAAATGAACTCACAAGAGAGCCAAAGGCATTTCAAATAGGTCTTAGAGGGAAAATTAGGTTGGGTACAACAGTAGGAGACCCAGTGCAGCCTAGAGTCAGGGCCTAGGGAAGGATGCAGAACACAGACACTCATATTCCTATACTTTCCTTTAACAGGCTTTGATGTCTTGCTTGGGTATGGCAGCAGGGGGGAGCAACTATACCTATCCGTGGCCTCCTCTGTCTGCGAAAGTTATCCTTTCTGATGAAGGGTGTGGTACTAGATAGGGCACTTATTGAGTTATGAACTGAGCTGAAAGATGTCCTAGGCAGAATATCCCCATAGCCAATATGCTTCCCACGTCATCCTGTCCCTGGATTCTAGCTGACTTCTCTAGCACCACACACCTCTATGCAAGGCATGAAAGCCTGCAGAGGACTCACATCTTGAGAAAAAACAGATTACACACATGCAAAAACTGTAAGAAAAAGAGTACTTGACACCTGTCCTATGATACTATTGGACTTTAAACCAATCAATCTGGGAGCTAGAAGAAATGAAAAGATTATCAAGCATAAATCCTTCAACAGGCAAAGAAACAGAAATCTAGAGAGATAAAGCGACCTTTGGCAAAGTCAGTTCAGGGTCCAATTTTCTGACTCTTTATCTAGTACTCTGTCCCTTTCAGCATCTTGATCCATTTCAAATTAAAATTTGTATATGATATTAGACAGGGATTAAGCCTTTCTTTTTCATATGGCTATTCAGTTGTCCAGCATCATCTTTGAAAAAATTTCCTTTACTTATTGAATTGCTTTGTCAAAAATCAACTGACTTATATATATATGTGGGTCTACTTCTGAAACCTCTAATCTGTTCCACTGTGTCTATCCTGACACAAATACTATTCTGTCTTGATCATTGCAGCCTTAGAGTAAGTCTCAAAATCAGGCAGTGTAACTCCTCCAACTTTGTTCTTCCTTCTCAAGATTGTTTTGGCTATTCTAGGTTCTTTGCATTTCCATATAAATCTTAGAATCAATGTATAAATTCCTACAAAACAGCTTGCTGAGATTTGATTGGGATTGTGATGAATTTACCGATCAACTGGGGAAGCGCTCTACCATCTTAGTCTGCTGCTCCCACTTCCACGGCCATCAAAGGCATCGTCTCTCTAAAACAACAGAAGAGAGGACTGGGAGAAGCTGTGGAGATGGGAACACTGGCTGCAGGGCCCTCTGACAGGCATGTTACATTTGCCCTGAGATGGACTTTCCCACGCTCCCTATAAGTCACCCAGAGGAGACTGTTTCTCTGATCTATTTCTACCAGGAAACTATTCAAATGAGGAAAGTATTTTACACTGAAAAAATTACTCCTGTTTTAAACCTCTATTTCATGAAAAGAATCTCCTAACAGTATCCAGATCATTTAGAAATCCTCTTAGCCCTTGTGCATAGTGCTGTGCAGATGTAATAGCAATGGGTCTGCATCTTTATGGCCCTGTTGTATGCATCTCCTGCCTTTTCTCCCACAGCTGCACCATCCTACCAGTTAGGCTCAGAGTTTTCCAGTGACAGAGAGCAGTGTTTCCCCCATTAGACTGGGAGGCCCATGAGTGAAAGAGCTGTACGTTTTTCAAGGAATGGGTAGTGCCTGATTGTGTTAGATTAGATTATGTTCAGCAAATTGTCACTCTCCTCTCCCAACCTTCACAGGAGGCATATACTTCTCTGCCTCACTGATGTTGGCTTGGCCAGGTGATTTGTTTTGGCCAAAAGGATTGTAGAGCATATGACACAAGCAGAGCCTTGAAATGCACTTGTATAGTAGATTTTGGGCTCTTGCACTCCTGCCCTTCACTATAAATGTGCCTCATGTAGCTGCTGGTCAAGGAGGATGAGAGACATGGGAAAAGATGTAGACCCAATCTGCAGCTTGGAGCCTGGTTCCATGAAGCCCAGCCAAGATCAGCTGAACTCCAGATACTCAAGCAAAAAAGAAATGCTTACTGTCTTATACCACTGAGTTTTGGGATGATTTGTTACACAGCATTATTGTAGTAACAGCTGACTGATACACCACTTAAATCTGGCATTCAGCATATACCCACCCAATTCCCACTTTGACACCTAGATCCAATGAGTTTGAGAAATTTATAAGAAACAAATCACATAGCCTGATTCTCTAATAGAAATGATTTATAAGGAAGCCAACTATAGTGTTTCTATAATTCATTCTTCTACTCTCAAAGGTTAACACTGAGAGGACTGGCTTCTTGACGAGGTAGATACTACAGATTTGCAATGTGAGGCAGAAAGTAACCCTCCATCAATCTCAGCCCCACATATCCCATAGCCCTTTCTCGCACCTGTTCGGAAGTTTTGTAAAAGGCCACAGAGGCATTGACCAGTTTTAGCCGGTCTTCCATCTTCAGCATCAGCTGCTGCCAGTGGAGGGCCACCTTCTCAGCACATTCCCGGATGGCCTCTGCATCATAGTGGCCGGCCTGGAGCAGCGCCTCGGCTTTCTGCTGTACCTGCAGGGCACTCTGGTGCGTCTTCTGCAAGGAAGTGGCATGAAAGAGGGACTGGGCACAAGGGGAGGAGAGAGAGGTCCGTGGGAATGACCCAGGCGTGGTATGGGAGGGGGTGGAGCGAGGCGTGAGTGGAAAGATGCAGAAAAGTTAAAGAGCTTTAAATGACTGATTCAAACATTTTGTCACGATGATTAACACATCATTGTTTTTAAAGCATATTTTTAAAAAATCATACATTTTCACTAACTAATAGCTCAGGTCCCTAACCCCTGCCCCCACTCCTTTCTCTTCTACTTGTATCGCTCAGTTTTAAAGACTTTTCAGGTTCGGTGGTAGAGAAACAGCAGTTGTGTATAAATCTGCCCCCTGATTGGTTCATACATTAGTTAAATTTCCTTTCTAAATCTAATCATAAAATTGTTCACCATCATGAGTTTTCATAGGAGGTTATTGTTCAGTCCCATTTTACAGGACAAATAAACACAGCACATAAAAAAATCCCCATGTAACACAAATCTCAGCCAACAATGCAATCATTTTAAACAGTAATAATCAGCTGAAAAGGATTCTAGTAGAATAAATTTGGCAGGTTAATAAAGCAGAAGAGCACCACCCCTTGGTTACCTCACCAAGGGAACAGAGCAGGACAGAAGATAATTCTGTTCAACACACAATCCCCACATGACGAGACTATTTATGTTTGCCTTTATGATAATATATATATCGTAGAAAGTTTATTTTCTTATTCAGGCTAAACGTGTTTTGCATTCTTTGAGTTCACATTAACTGTAGGAGGTGGGGAGACCAGGCTGGAGGACTGGGTGGCAGGGAGAGAGCCAAATGGGATTAAAAGTTATTAAAACAAAGGGCTGATGTGGATGAGCCATATGACTTCAAAGAAGTAATGTAATCCCAACCTCAACTGCAGGGATCATTTCAATCCAGTGGCATAGCACCATCGGCCTTTGCACATTTAGGAAAGCATAGCTCAGCTGGCAGTGAAAACGGGCAGCTAGAAGCCCAGTAACTTACTCCAGAATTCTTTCTGCCCTTCTTCTTGGGCAGCAGTCCTGGGACAGTTCCCAAGAGCGAATCCACTCAGCACTCCCTGTGTGTGAGTACAATCTTGCACCTTTTCACCCCTATCTTGCCCTTCATCCTCATCCCTGATGGAAGTCTACACAGTACTATTTATTTTTCCCAGTCTATCAACCACCTCCTGGCTTCCCTTCCTGCTCTCCTGAATCTGCACTCAGTGTTAGCTAGATTAGCATGACCTCCTCCAGGAACCTAGAATCCTTTATTCCCTTGCTTTGCCACTGAGTCAGCCTTCAATCCCGATGACCACATCAGCCTTTGGGTTCCTGATTGCTGAATGCAGCTAGGAAAAGTAAACTAATGGGCAGAAATGCTCCACTAAAAATCCCTGGTTCCTTTCTCTGTTTGACTTATTGGTATCATTTTCTCTTCCTGTCTCCTAAGTGTAGAAATATCCCAAGGTCCATTCTTGGTTTTTGTTCACTTCTGCAGAGGTCTCTTGGTTTCTATTATCTCTTTCTTATAAATGACTCCCAATTGATATCTCTCGTCTTACTCGTCTTACATTTGACCCTTATCTCTGTCTTTGGATGTGAGGGTGAGCTGCCTGCCACACCTCTCACCTAGGGCAGTGGAACTCATTCGGTTGATCTAGCTGTCTGCCCCATGTTAGTCACTTACAAAGATGCATTCTCAGTAAAACAAGTGAAAGATCTTCCTAGAGAGGGGAGCAACCCTTGCCAATGAATGCAAATGGCTTTAATGCCCTATCAGATCCTCCACCTTCCACGCAGACATCTCCTCAAATTTCTCACCTAAAACTAATCTCCTTCTCCCTCTAAGACAGTCTTCCCACTGCAGTCTACCATTCTGTTGATGGTGCACTCCTCGCTGCCACCCTGGATTACAATCTCATCATCATCCTTGCCTGCTGTGCCTCACCCTGAGTCCCAGTCTAGCCCTTACCACTTCACACCTAGACTACTGTGGTGGTCACCTAACTAGTCTTCTTGCCTTCCATTTCTAATCCATCAAACCCATCCCTTACATTTCTGACAGACTAATTCTCTGTAATAGGAAGTGCCTGGATTAAGTGACTTCTAACATCCTTTCCAGCTCTAAAACTCTAATTTTGTGCTGTAAACATCACTCCCTTCTCTCAATTCAAAAGCCCTCAGTGGTTCCCCCATTGCTGTGAAATTGAGTCTAAACTTTAGAGGATGTCATTAAAAGCCCCTCACAATGTGGTTCAATTACTTCCATAACATTATCACCTACTACTCCCTCACAAAAACCCTTTGAATACACATGCACTTTCTTGTTTTTGTTACCTTCATTCCTCCTGCCTTTAATGAACACCCCTTACACTCTCCCCATCTATGTTCCAGTCTTCCTTTGAGACTCAGCTCAAGTCCGACCTCCTTCAAAGAGGCCTTTCCAGACAGCCTGAGACTCACTAAAAACTACCCTTTTCTGAACTCCTATATCACTCATCTAATCTTGGCTGATTCTCCGTAATTAGACCGTGAAACTCTCAAGGTAAGGACTCTTAAAAAATCACTTTAATAGCTGTCATTTAACCAAGGTGCTAGGCACTGTGCTTATGCATATTTTTTCCTAGTACTCATGACATTACAACAAGGTGGTTATTATTATTCCCACTTCACAGATTAAGAAACTGAAGCTCAGTCTGGTTAAGTGACTTGCCCAAAAATGAACAACCAAGGAAGTGATGAAACCAGGAATAAGATTCAGGTTTGACCTTATTTCCAAACTTATTCCTTTCCACTACGTCACACCATATCATTTTATTTCTAGCACTTGGGATCGTATCTACAGTTTCCCATTCAGAGGAAGCATCCACCAAACGAACATTAGTGATTATGATTATCTGGCCTCTCCTCAATATATGAAACTAGCATATAACTGTCATCGTAAACCCGTTATTACGTCTTTTTCTCTGAGAGTGGAGAAGCAACTTTAATTTTCCTCTAATGTTTGCTATGTAATAAATCTCTTCCTTATTCTGAAACTTATTATCATCTAATAGTCCAGGAAACCCCTTCCCTCTTTAATTTCCAAAATGATAAACCCTTATGCCTATGACATAATCTTCGCTTTGCTAAGCTTGAGTCATTATTTTGCATTTATCTCTACTCTCTGTTATCTAATCCTATTGAGTGCTATATCTTTAAGACGTGGATTATCAAGGATGCTATTATTTAGTAGCAATACATGGAAGAAAACTGAACCAAATCAACTCAATTTACTATCCGGTTTTAACTACTATTTCTGCCATTATGCTTATGCTTAGGAGGATTTCAAATAAAAATGGATTTCAAAATTAAGCTGGTCTCTATGATGTTTCTAGTTCTTGAAGACACATCAGCCACAGTGTCATGGATACTAACAAATAATAATCCAAGTTTATTGATAAAACTATGCTTCTGGGTGTTGTGTACTGCTCTCCATTCTGAATAAAAACATTCTGGGGAAAGTTTTCCTGAAACCAAGGCTACATCAGGTAAAAATTCTGACCTTCTTTGGGGAGACCAAAACCTTCAAACTGATGAGGACACCCATCCAAGCCAGGGTGAGCAAGCATCTGGGTTTGCCCATACTAGTACTAGTATATGCCTATTTTTCTGGCTTAGTTATTAATAATTCCCTCCTTCACTCTTAAAAGTGTCTCAGTTTTAACAATAAATTATATGATCATCCTTCTTATAACTATTTTATTTTCCCTTCTGGAACCAAGGTTTCTTTCCTAGGGCCCAAGAAGTCAAATTATGTTCCCCATCAGCAATCACTGTAAAGGCCTCTAGTAACACCATCAAAATGGTTAAGCCAAACCAGACTAGTTAGGTTCCCTTTCAAACTGCTTAAATCTTCCCTGACATATTTTCCCTCAATGCAGAACCTGGTCTAAACTGACAGATTTAGAGAGAAGCACAAGGCTGCCTGGAGAAGGAGCATATGTTGAAATTCTGGTTCTATTCTCTTCATTATTCTAGCCATGCTGTAGATCCTGCCTACCTTCCATTCCCAAGATCTTCCAGAAATCCCATCTGCTCCGTCATGACCTCTTGAGACCCCGACATAAACTCTTTAGGGACCTGTATCTCAACATCAATTCCAAGAATATTTTATCAAGTTGCACTCATGTAATTAAGAGACAAAGATGCTTAGTGAGCCTCTATTCTGTAAGGATGCAACAGCATCTAATACAAATTAAGACACACTGAATATGCAAGTCATGTGGAATCTAGTGATTTCAATAGCATTGCTAATGCATTTACCCACTATTTTCCATTAGCTCATTGAGGTGTTCAAGACACTCGGTCTTACTTGCTCAACATTTGATTAAGGGATTGAAAATGTGATTACCCAACAGGGCAGATAAACTTTCACCTTCAAGATAAACAAGGAGGAGGTATGGCAAAGAGCTATCTTCTATCTATCTATCTGCCTAGCATCCCTCACAGCTTCATGCCATGCCTTTAGACTGACTTCTCAACTTTCCTTTTCTCCTTTGCTCCCTCTCTATGGGGCCTTGACCATTGTCTGCCTGATTCTTGATTGTAAGCCCAGTCCTGATTTTTACTTTACAGTGAATATATCCTCATGCTCTCATATTTGGGTGTGCCAGTAAAACACAAGAGACAGCTAATGATAATAGAAGTTCTCTCCTCTGGTTAGTTTTTCTTAGAAAATGATTTTCCCATATTGTGTGTAGAATATACAGTTTATTTTTAAATCTCAACCCCACACAATACTCTGGTACTAGCAATGGTTCCTAAGAAGATATCAGGCATCTTACAGAGACGTGTCATTCAGGTCAATGCTATATTTACACATACCAGATGGCTTCTGGAAAATTAAATTGCTGAAATTGATCAATACTAGTTTAAAAATGTCTAACAATCAGTTGGATTACTGTATTAAAGATAGACTTATTGGCATGGACAGTTAAAATTTTATCATTGTTGTGTAAAATTGTCATTAACAATTACTTTTTTTAGTAGACGATAACACTTTTGCATTTCTTACACACTCAGAAATGGGTTGACTTTTACACTGAACCATATGTAATGAATCTTTTTGAAGTTTCACTCTTTATCTCTTTTCCCATTGGTACTGAACTTATTTTTATTTTTAATATAGTTCCCATGTCCTATTTCCCCATACCACTCTAAAGCAATCAGCTTAAGTCTCTTTGGGAAGGAGAGTGTTCTAGCAGAAAGGACAATTAAAGGTATTATTCAAAGCAAGTCAAAATTTATATGAGATTATCATAAGTGGAGTTTTATTTTAAAATAGCCTTTAAAACAAGTCTCAGTTGGTGAACTTTGGGTTTCAGTGTATTCTTTAAATAAGACTTCCATCAGCATTATTGAACGACTACTTTCCATGAAGCGAACTACCTAGTGTGATCTGCTCCAGGGCTCATTGTTCGCGTTAAAGGCAGAATCTGACAATGGAATCTAAATGTTACACATAAACCAAATATTTAAACATGGAATCCTAACTTACTAATGACTTTTGTACTTGTTTATCCTGATTTCTGAGTGATTGTCAATTGGAAGTGACTTCTAACCTTTTAGCTTTTCATTTCTCACATGTTGCATAGTTCATAATGTATAAAAAACTCAATGTACCTGAGGCCTTGAATGTTAAAGGTACCAATGAGCAAGAAAGATCCACGTTTGTAGTGTGAATACTTGTCTTCTAATATCAGGCCTCCTTGGGGTGATGAACCCCTGTATTTGCTGCTTCATCAATTCCTCGGTAATAAGGAGGCAACCTGGACCATTTCACTAGAATGAGTAAGGGCTTCACGACATAAAAGAATGCCCACTTCTTGAGGAATCATCCTGCCTGAGGTGCAGAGCAGAAACGGGAAGGGAGGACAGTGTAGCCAGATTTGGGTGTTACCTCGATGGCCAGTTGGAACTGCTCGTGCTCCCGCTGCAGCTGCTCTGCTTCAGACAAAGAGCTGGCATTGACCAGGCTGGCATTGAGCATTGACTCCCCATTGCGGATCCATCCCAGGACCTAGGGAATTGGGACAAAAAGGTAGGTGAATGGTCTTTGCAGCTTCCCTAGAGCTGTTGCCTTCTCTGATGGATCCATCAATCAGAGAGCTTGCTATCTTCTACACACATTTGGACAGAGGATGGGAAGGGTCTGCACAATTAAAATAGTCATCTTCCTCCTACAATCACAGCAAGTAAAATAAAATATCTAGGAAGAAATTTAACCAAGGAGGTGAAAGACTTATACACTGAAAACTCTAAGACATTATTGAAAGAAATTGAAGATTACAAAGAAATGTAAAGACATTCCATGCACATGGATTGGAAATAAACATAGTTAAAATGATCATATTACCTAAGGAAATCTACAGATTCAATGCAATCCCAATCAGAATCTCAATGACATTCTTCACAGAAACAGAAGAAAGAATCCTAAAAGTTATGTGTAAAAACAAAAGACCCTGAATAGCCAAAGAAATTCTGAGAAAAAGAATGCAGCTGGAAGCATCACAAGTCCTGACTTCAAAATATACTGCAAAGCTATAGTAACCATAACAGCACAGCACTGGCACAAAAACAGACACACAGATCAATGGAACAGAACTGAAAGTGAAAAATAAAACCAAACATCTATGGACAGCTAATCTTCCACAAAGGAGCCAAAACCACGCAATGGAAAAAGGAAAGTCTCTTCAATAAATGGTGTTGGGAAAACTGGATAGCCAGATGTAAAAGAATGAAAGTAGACCATTATCTTGCACCATACACAAAAATTAACTCAAAATGGATTAAAGACTTGAATGTAAGACCTGAAACCATAAAACACCTAGAAGAAAATACAGGTGGTACACTCTTTGACACTGGTCTTCGCAGCATCTTTTCAAATACCATGTCTACTCAGGCAAGGGAAACAAAAGAAAAAATAAACAAATTGAACTATGTCTGACAAAAAGCTTGTGCAAGGCAAAGGAAACTATGAACAAAATGAAAAGACAACTCACCAACTGGGAGAAAATATTTGCAAATCATATTTCTGACAAGGGGTTAATTGCAAAAATATAGAAATAACTCATACAACTCAACAACAAGAAAACAAACAACCTGATCAAAAAACGGGCAAAGGAGATGAACAGACACTTTTCCAAAGAAGATATACAGATGGCCAACAGGCACCTGAAAAGATGTTCAACATCACTAATATTAGGGAAATGCAAATCAAAACTACAATGAGATATCACCTTACACTTGTCAGAATGGTTATAATTAACAAGATAAAATATAACAAATGTTGGAGAGGATATGGAGAAAAGGGAACTCTCATACACTGCTAGTGGGAATGCAAACTAGTACAGCCACTATGGAAAACAGTATGGAGATTTCTCAAAAAAATAAAAATAGAAATACCATATGATTCACTATCCCACTACTGGGTATCTATCCAAAGTACATGAAATCAACAATATAAAGAGATTTATGTACCCCTATGTTCACTGTAGCATTAGTCACAATAGCCAAGACATGGAAGCAACCCAAGTGCCCTGCTACAGATGAATGGATAAAGAAGGTGTGGTATATATACACAACGGAATACTACTCAGCCATAAAAAAAAGACATATTCGTTCCATTTGCAACAACATGGACGGACCTTGAGGGTATTATGTTAAGCGAAATAAGCCAGACAGAGAAAGACAAACACGGTATGATTTCACTCATAGGTGGAAGACAAACAAACACATGGATAAAGAGAACAGATTACTGGCTACCAGAGGGGAAAGGGGCTGGGGGGTGGGCGGAAGGATTAAAGGGGCACATATGCATGGTGATGGATAAAAACTAGACTATCGTTGGTGACCACGATGCACTATACAGAAACTGATATATAATAATGTACAGCTGAAATTACAGTTATAAACCAATGTGACCTCAATAAAATAATTTAAAGAAATAAAATGGTCATCTCCCCAATCTTAATCTGGCACCCTGTACCATAAGGCACAATTGTAAGTACCATCCTCATTTCCAGCTTCATATATTCTTTCCTACCCTTGTCACCCCTCTGCCCCATTTCCTTACCCACTTAATTTAGACATTACTTTATCTGATTGCATTGTATGTACATTTCTGAAGTTCCTTCAGGAACATAGAATAGTATAAGTAAATAAATTCCATCTGTTGGTATCCTTTCCTTTAATTAAGGCCAAGTACAAATATCAACAGCTTCCTGAAATCGTCCATACCTTATCACTTCCGTTAGAAATCATCTTTTCATCACCTAGCACAACCATACCATTTTGTAGGTACCACTTTTGTGGCACTCACCACACACTGCTTTGTTCAGCTCTTTCAACCTACGTTTCATTTCCCTGCTTAGAATGTAAACTTCTGGAAAACTAGAGTAATATAACAGTCATATTTTAATCTGATAAAGTACCTAGCATAGTACCTCGCATATGATGGGTATGTAGTAATGTTTTTGAAAGCATGAACGATCATCTATGGCGAATACCCGAGTCACACCTGAGCAGTGGGTCTAACCTCCTATGCCTTGCAAAATAGCCAAGAGTAGATAGGTTTGAGCATTGATAGGTAAACAACCCAAAGGAAGAGGGAAAGAGAAAGAGAACAAGCAAAATAGCATGAATAATCCGTACACTGGATCTTTAGAAAAAGAGAGAGTAAGTTATAATTGATTTAAATTATTTACAGTCTATGGCTAGGCTGGGTAAAATTTCTAGGTAACCTTAATTAGTACTGGTGAAAAGGAAACTCAGCTAGAGAGTACTAGACTAGAAGGAGAAACAGCTGATACTATCTAGACAGTTCTAGGTGAAATGGAGATGTGGCAATTATTCAGCTAATAGAGTCAAGCACAAATAAACTGGAAGAATTAGGCCTTGAAAATCTACCTTGCGTCTGGTCGCCAGAAAATTGCCACATATTTTTTTTATTAGGCAATCTGAGAGTTTGCTTGGAGAGAAAAGAAAAAGTCTTCTGAAATTTCAAGATTAGTAAATACCATCCATCTGTTATCTCAAGGCAAAGCAGAAGACATCCAATCTGTTTTAGATTTTTTTCGGATTTTTTTTCTCCTCTCAACTTCTTCATGTTAAACAATTAGAAAAATATTAAGCCTGGTCTCCTATTCCATAACCCTCATCGGCATTTCTCAAAGTTCCTCCTTGGGCAGAAAGTGACTGATGCCATCTTGCGCGTGAATAAGATCAGGGCATAAATCCCAGTGAAGCTGGGCTATTTGGATTGAGGTGTTAATTCATGGTGAGTCTGGCAGATTGTGGATGAGATGCCAATCTGTAAAGCAATTAGTCACCAGAAATAACTACTCAGAGTGTATGTGTGAAATGTCTGATGCCACTGGTGTACTGTGGCTGGCTGGCTGGCTGGCTAGTGGTGCTGATGATTTCCAAAAGCTGCCTGTAAGTTTGGGTACATGCATACATGGACCGCATGCCCAAATGCTTCATCATTTTGGAAAATGGAGCTCACAGTGTATATTTTTGAACTATGTAAGTCCTTCTGCCATGATTCGTTGCATTTCGCTTGGTTCAAGATTCATTTGAGGGTGTCAGAGAAACATTTTCTCCCTGTGCACCACAAATCAATGCTCGAGGGACAATTTGACTCCTTCTGGGCCTCCTGAGTCTTACTGCAATATTTTCGTCTCTAGTTTCAGCCAATTGGAAACATCAGTTATAGCTGTGGTTGTGGGATCCTCATTTACCAGCTTTTCCGTTTAGAAATATTATAGGCTTCAGTCTCTACATCTTTCATTAAATCACGCCATATCCTTGAGATTCTTGTTTATTTTCCAAATGCTGTTTATAAAGGCATTCCAGGACTTCAGAGTGGGAGATCTGATTTTAGGAAGATAAAAAGGCATGGTAGTTTATAACCACGGCTTAGGTTCAGGGGTGGCACTTATCCCTATGATTGAGTCAGCCCTAGAAGCAGAGCTGGGAGAGTGCACAAGAGCACAAAATGTGAAGTCAGAACACCTGGCTCTGTTACTGCCCAGCAAAATCACTTAACCCCTGGGAGCCTCAGTTTTCTCATCTGTAAAGTTAGGATAACAGCACCTTCCCTATCTGTATCACGGTTGACACAATTACTGTAAAATGTAAAGCCTGATGATGGTGGTTGTGGTGATGATTTTTAGTTTTGGAGCAAAGGAAGGTAATGCTATCATTCTTACTTTATTCCTCTCACAATGAGAAGAGAAAAAGTTTAGAAAAATGAATTTTATTCCAGTATTTGTAGAGCTTATTGGAATATTCTGATGTGGTGTGGGTAACTTATCTGTTTTGTTATCATCATTTTTTGTCCTCTGATCAATGACAACTCTTTGTCTTCCCCTCCTCCCCATTCTTCTCCCTCTCCTCCTTTCTTGATCTCCATCTTCTCCTTCCCCTCTTCATCCTTCTCCTTCTTCTCTCTCTCTTTTTTTTGGTGAGGAAGATTGTCCCTGAGCTAACAACTGTGCCAGTCTTCCTCTATTTTGTATGTGGGGCACCACCACATCATGGCTTGATGAGCAGTGTGTAGGTCTGTGCTCAGGATCTGAACCCATGAACCCCAGGCTGCTGAATCCGAGTGCTTGAACTTAAAGCACTACACCACCAGGCCAACCCTTGATCAATGACAACTCTTGCCGGTATAATTTCATATTACTGTAGTCTTTCATCTTCCTGGTTCATAAAATTGGTTATTCACTCTTCTGTGAACATCCAAATGAGTGCAAGGTAGTAGAAGAAATATTGTATAAAATGAGAAAAAGTTGGTCCTACTAATCTTGAGCTGTGTGACTTTGGAAACATCATTTAATCTCTCTGAGGCTGTTTTCTTATCTATAAAATGGTAACACTTTGCTTGCCTAAGTCACAGAGTAGAGATAGAAACGAAATAACTAATGTAAAAGTATTTTGCAAACCATAAGATATGAGCTGTAAAATGAACATTTATGTTGACCAATCGTCTTAGGCAACAGTTACCTATAGGTTAGATCACCTTTGAAGGTCACTCTGAGCCCTAACATTCCACACTTCTTTCAAAATTCAGAGACTGGCCCTATAACATAGGACACCAGAGAAACTGAGCTGTGTAGAAATGAGCAACTGGAAGAATATTGCTGCTTGAGGACTTAGGAGCTGGGCCACAAATTCAGCTCAGACAGAGCAGAGAGGGGAAGCTGAAAATGGAGATCAATTGCTTCCTTAAGCCAAGGAAGCTCAGATAACTCCAAGTTAGGAGAAGACTGGATTTGGTTAATTGGATGTGGATATCCACAAATGACAACGCCATCTAAGCTGGGCAAGTTGGACCCTGTACCATGTAGGCTGGGAAGCTGCTTGTATATGACTGTGTTCTCTAGGTCATACTGACAATAAAGCTATGAGGTTGCACTTAAGGCCAGTGACTCTAAGGCCTGCCATTGCAGAGACTTATCTCAAGGCACAGTCATTTCTGAAACTCCAGCCACAGGAAAAATTGTCAGCCCCTCAGATGGTAACTGGGAGCCTGTCATGTTTCCAGTGTTGCTTAGTTCTAAAAATTCACAATTTATGAGAGTATACGTGTTCATCCTTCATGGTTTTACAGACTGTGACCATGCATCTTCCTAATTATCTCCACTTTGAAACAAATGGATAGTACTTGTCCCTGTGGTTGCCTCTTTTGGATGTATTCCAACTCCTTTCTAACTTTTATGTACTGTGAACAGAACTGAACATAGTATTCTCGACAGGAATATGGGACAGGACAAGTTTCTCCTTCGTTTTGAATGTCCATCTTGATCATATGCAAATTTTGGCCAGTATTTAGTCCACAGGGGTAATTTAAGGCAACGTCTTTAGTAGACAAATAAGTATGATTTCTTTCCCCATAGCTTAGAGCCCCAACATCTTATACATCCATTTTGGCCTATGTTCTGCTAAATGCACTGCTCTGCGGGAATACATATGGAAATTCATTTAGTTTTATGCCCGTTAAGTAGGTTTTTCAAATCTTTCTGAATTATCTAATAAATGTGAGGTCATCTTTACCAGAGCAGTAATTGTCCTAGAAAGCAATCAGAGCATTCTGCGGGGTCTGGAGGATAATCTGATCTATTTTTCTAGAAGAAAAGGGCTTCTGTGTGACCTAGGGTCTTGGACTATGGGCTATAACCAAGGGTGTGCCTTCCCTTCGAGATTTAACATTTCTCTGGGGGTATGTGGGCTGTTACCTTAGATACAAAGTCCTATGTAATCCCTAAGAAAGAAAATCAGTTGCATTAATCAATTTCATTTGTTCTAAATACTTGAAAAGAATTTTCAGCCTAATGTCTGTGGCATTGTCATTCCTCAAAGCTTCAGTTTAATATAATTGTGGTGTAACTACACTTAAAGTTATGAAGGCCAAATCTAAACCTTTAATCTATGAGCTCTAATGACAGAGCTGTGTAACACTTTGCTCTCCCTTTCTGTTCCCATTAATGGCATTTCAAATAAAATGTCCTTTTTCCGTCTTTTTTTTTTTTAAAGATTTTATTTTTTTCCTTTTCCCCCCAAAGCTCCCCAGTACATAGCTGTATATTCCTCGTTGTGGGTCCTTCCAGTTGTGGCACATGGGACGCCGCCCCGGCGTGGCCCGGTGAGCAGTGCCATGTCCACACCCAGGATTCGAACCAACGAAACACTGGGCAGCCTGCAGCGGAGCGCACGAACTCAACCACTTGGCCACGGGGCCAGCCCCGCGTCTTTTTTTTTTGAGAGAATATTCAAAAGAGACACTCTCAAGCTAGTGTCTAAATTTAGCCCACTGATCAATACTGACATCTAAATTAACTCCCTCTTTCCAAGTGTCAACAGCTTCCAGATCAATATTTCCCGCTCCACCAACTTCCATCAAACACAGACGCCTCCTCTGAAACTGGATCAGATGACTCCCTAAAGAGAGAGCCCGACATTGACAAGGAAAACAAGCCTGTGTAATGAGGCACGGTGGCTTCACTGAGCAGCAGTCTCCTGGCGCCTCCAAGGGCTGCTGTCTTTTGCAAAGGCCTTCCTAAAGTCTGACTCAAGCAATCTAGTACTGTTTTGAACTATGATCCCACTGTGTGCCATTCTCGCCACAGTCAGAGAAGGAATTTTCTCACCACCACAGAAGAATTCTGTTTTTGTCCTCCAACTCATGAAATACTGAATGGGAATGGAGACAGACATTAGTCAAGCCTGACTACTCATTTACAGATGCTCCACCTCCCATTCGACAAACCTATCATCATCCCAGCTCCGCATCCTACACAGAATGTATACTTGAAGGATGAAAATTCACTTCCATTTTCCTATCAGTCAAGAAAAACGTAAGTAAGGAGTTGGCTGTACTATTAATGCTGGAACAAATAATAAATAAAATAAAAAACCCGAAACAAAAGCAAAAGTATATATTTCATTTCAAAGTCAAATAGGAATAATTTTCCTGTTATCTGTTTTGTTCAGATGTTCACTCCTGCCACCTTCCATTGACGGAAATAACCAAGCATGAAGAGCAGACGACTCCCACGACCAGCTGGAGCCTGCTGACTGATCAGGCAGGTGCCACTCTCTGCCAGGTGTAGGCCATGCCTGCCTGTCTTCTCAGACGTGGTACTGCAGACACCAGGAATATCCCAGACTGTGTTCTGCTGGAGGGCTTCTTTCTATTTCTCCTGGAATCCCAGGGTGGGAATGGGGCCCAGCAGAGGCAAATCGTAGGACCTTAGATTTAGGAGGCCTGGGCTCAAGTGTCAACTAACTAGTCAAGGGGCGCTGGGAACACTAATCTATGGTGCCTCAGTTTCCTCATTTGTAAAGTAAACATACACCAGGTCCCCACGGGCCTGTTCTCCTGAAATGAGATCACAAATGAGATAGTACTTCTCACATGAAAAGAACGTACTATTATTACTGCCAAAAGTTTCAGAATTTGTGCACTCATCACTGCTCTGGGCCGGCTAGGATTTCCACCATGTCCCCATGAATAACATTTCTCTCTGAGATTCAGGTGTGATCCCAGTAAATAGACAGAAAACCACCTGGATGGCAGTGCTTGCTCTGGCCTGGCTTGGGGCTCAGTGATCCCACCTGTGCTGAAGATTGCTGTTCGGCACAGTGTGCTGGGCTCTGGCTGAGCACTGATTGGAAGAGAAGGGGAGCAGAGAAGATCATTTTGCCCATTATCATAAATAACAATAGAATAACTAAGACATAGGTGTTAGCAAGGAATACCCTGAATATGAGGGATCAAGCAATAATTAAATAAAATGTTTCTTAAATCTAAAAGCTCTAGCAATCACTGTACATAAGAAAAAATGTTTAAAAGAGGAAGATGTGTGGGGCCAGCATGGTGGCACAGTGGTTAACTTCATGCACTCTGCTTCAGCAGCCCAGGGTTCACAGGTTTGGAGCCCAGGCACAGACCCAGCACCAGTCATCAAGCTAGCCTGTGGCAGAATCCCATATAAAGTACAGGAAGAATGGCACAGATGTTAGCTCAGGGCCACTCTTCCTCAAGCAAAAAAAAAAAAAAAGGAGGATTGGTAACAGATGTTAGCTCAGAGCCACTCTTCCTCACCAAAAAAAAAAAAAGAAAGAAAGAAAAAGAAAATGTTTCCCTGCTTAAGATATTTTGGGTGGGGCTCTGCCTAGAGGAAGCAGGGGGATGGGATTGCTTGGGAGAGTGTGGAGCAGAAGGAGCAAACACTGTGAGGGTGGCAGTGTATTCTTTCCTTAGTGTGACTAGCGTCTGGTGACCTCTCTAAGCTTCAGTGGCCTCGTCTGTAAAAGGGGAATAATATCTGCTCCAGAGAATGGTTGTGAGGATTGATCGAGAGATAGGTGTAAAAGGCACACAGCACTCAGTAAATGGAACTATAATTATATTTGTATCTCTTCAACCTCATTTTGTCTAAATAGGAAATCCCCTGTCATTACGCTAACAATTCCCCCTTGGTCTGTTCATAATATAAATAAGTAGTATTTTAAAAATGTGCCCCTGGTCATTGTGTGTCTGTTCCTAGAGATCTGGGTATGTCCTTTCGTAAAATGGCTGGTATATGGGCTCATACAGATAATAACTCTTTTTTCTTTTTAAAACTGACTTTAACATGGCAAGAAAATTTTCTTATCAGAGCCACACACATTGAAAAGAATGATGGGAACTGCTACCACTTATCAACCATCCACAGTGTCAGGGACTTTCTAGGCACACAGGTGCCCCAAATTAATCTACCTGGCTTAAAGGCTGAAGATGCTTATTGATAAAGGATTTGTATTTCCCATGAACTGCATGCCAGGATTGAGGACAGAAAGGAAGAGAATATATTCAGGGACTGAGGACAATGCGGGGAAACTCTGGAACGCTCTCCTTATATTGTTATGAAAGAGAAATAATGCACTTGTCATTTGAGCCATTGTACCATTAGGTCTATTTGTTAGATAGACCAATAGAGATAGACCAAGAGAGAGCAGTCTAGCTTTCAGAAACTAATACAACCATTCCTTAACTCACCTATTTTCTACGTTTTGGTTCCACCTGTGGCTCTACAGGCCTAATCCGATACCAGGAGCGGGCCCCAGGCCAGGCTCAGCCGCTGGGAAGCCCAGGCTCACCTGTTTGACCTCGGCCTGGAGGTGCCGCAGTTGGAGGCACTGCTCGAGCCGCTTGTGGGTCTGCTCCGCGTTCAGCTCCAATTCATGCTGCTTCTCATGGAGAAACTCCAGTAGCTCTTGTACCTGGGCTGCCAGATCAATATCTTTCTCACAGATTAACTCAATTCCTGATTAAAAAAATAAACAATTAAAAACCAGGTAGTACCATAAAGACTACATTTCCTTCAACATGCATATGAAGGCTGGGACCTGGGAATCACTGTTCGCAGCACCCTCTCAACCTCTACATATCCCTCCATGAAACTGCACAGATCACCATAACAGGGCTTTGTCTGGAATGCTCGAACCATGTCATCTCTTTTGGATTAACTGATGCTTTTCCTGGGAATAACCTTTCAACAGATGACCAGCTCCTTATTACCAAATGGAGCTAGAGAAAGGTGGTTGTCTGGAAGTCCATCCCCAGACAAGACAGCACTGGGCAGTCTCTGCTGGGAGATGTGCCAACACCCAGAATATTCACAAGCAACCATCTGGATTATATTGGGAAATACAAAACAAAGCCAAAAAGACCCTGTCTCAGGAACTTCTGCCAAAGGCACACTCTCTTTTAGTCGCTCGGATGCAATTTATCATTTGATAGTCCCTTCTGATGAGAGTAGCTGGGCAATGGTGATTTTTTTAGCCAACTACTTAGGTCCCCTAAAAAAGCAACTTTTAGGAAGACATGCTAGCTCTCATATATTGTTTATCAAACACATCTGATAAACGCACTCCAGCAATACCACAGAGGAATTGAGTGCTTATCCATTTAGCAAAACCATCACATTAAAGTTGTGCAAACACAAGGAGGGTTTACTCATTGTTCTTTTACTGATTCAAAGGAAGCCCAGTCAGTCACTGACAAGAGTTCCCAATGTTTCTGGGTATCCCGCCCGGCATTAATAAACTGCCAGCTGTTGACTTGTGATGGGAGTCAATACCTACCAGGCAGAAGCTACGGCTCCATTCCTTGTCTGTCTCCCTCCCCATCTCCCTGTCTTATTTTTTCTATATACCTCTCCCAACACATGAGCTGGGATGTACACATTCTTCCTCTTTTCACCAAGCCAGTGCTCCTATTTGTACATAATCACCAGCAGGCCTAAAGTAGCCTTCCTCAAATAGATTTCTGCTTCAGGAAGGGTCATTAACAGACTCTGAAACAGAGCAAAGAGACTGCCTTGGTATCAAAGTCCTTCTGGCTGCTAGCGACTTGGATTTGATTCCTTCCAAAGACTACATGGAAAGTGTACCAGCTTCGCAGCCAGTCCTGAGTCAGAATTCTGATCTTCGGCAAGTTACCTAAGCTCTCAGAAGCCTGACTTTCCTCATTTGAAAAATAGGATTTTACCAACTACCTACCTCATAAGCTACGACTGCAGAGCTCATTGGGAGGATTAAATGAGATAAAGCATGTAAAACATCTGTCTCATGACACAGTAAACATGGATCTTTGCTCCTTAGTCCCATGACTTTCCCGATTCCTGACTCTTAAACTTTCACCTTTCTGCCTTCTTACATTCATGCCCTTTTGGTTTCTATCTACCTCCACCTTGATGCACGTGGTACGCATGTTCTTTCTTGATTCTGGTTGTCTACCTATGATTCGGTCTTGCTCAGATCAGTAGTTTTCGGAAAATCCCAACTCTGGATTGCTTGCCTTCTGGTCCCTGACTCCACCCGGCTCTGCAGCTTCTGAATTCTGTCCAGATCCTTTCCCTGGCTCCTTACCTTGTAATCTATGACCAGTGCTCCTGTGGTCCTGCTGCTGATGAATAGGGACCCAACCAACAAGGAGGTTCAGACTCAAAATCCTAGCAGACAAGTCACCAAAGGGTAGTGTCCTTCCATGGGGATCAGATCCAAAGGAGCCCACCAATCTCAATGTGTGGCCAATTAAAAAATAAATCCTCTTTGGGAGACTTCCCCATCACTCTGACTCACACCATCAGAAATTCATCACTGCCACCACTAATACACCTGCAGGATACATTCAGGAGAGGGTCAGGAAAGTCTTCATGCTAAGGGAAATTCACTTCTAGGGGAAAAAAAATAGTGTGTTATATAAGGATAGTATGGGAAAATGGGAAAACTTTTTTCTGGTGTTACATGGTAATAACTTCAGTATCTTTTCATGTTTATTTTCTCTGTCAGTTTCATAATTCCAAATCCCAGCTCCTGAAATATCTGTGGGAGATGGAGAAAAGAATGGCTTGTTCTTTTGGCAGTCAACTCCCTCTAGTTACTATTTTCGATTACCAAAAGGATGAGGTAGAGCATCTCCTTGATGAATAATACAATAATACATAAATTTCTACCTCTGCAGTGCTCACCATAGTGGGATGACCCTTGACCCTCATGTTTACTTTCTGAAAATGTAATTTAGGATCCATCTGCAGAAGTAGATGCTCTTCCCTGCTTTCAGCTACCATGTGAACTGTTTTCCCAGCTCGTTTTCATTCTGTAAGCGTCTCCAGTGTTTAGTATGCTAGGCTAGGGCAAAGTGTCTTTCTATGGGAAGCCCGTGGCTCCCTCCTGCCACGGCACATGTAAATAGGCTCTCTAAGCCTGGTAACTCATCAAAAAGGCCAGCCACCTGCTTAGGACATCATCCAGAACAGGCTCCCGGTCTGCCCCAAGACTCAAGCCCTTTACTTTCATCTATCTCGCTTGATATTGTTTTATGTGAGATGAGCACAGGAAATAAAATGGGTGAAGACAATGCCTACGGCACTTCTATACTCCTCAACAACACATCATATTGTGGATAGAGTGAATGGGAGGAACAGGAAGACTTACTCCAGCTGCACCTAGAAAATAGAAACTCATTCCTCTCCCACTGCCCCCAAACACATTGACACGAGTCCCAGCTAAAACCCATCACCTGGTAAGTAGCCATCGATCAACAGCAAATAGAGTTTGCTTGTGTTGACATTACTGCTCTCAATCTAATCATAGGCTTAACTGTTTACCTTAGGGGCTCTCAGAAACGCAACAAGACATGTTTGTTCTTTCCGTCAAGTAGTGAAAGATATTCGTAATGAAATAGTTTATCAGTTGTATTGAGCTTTCTTTCTGATGTGCTCCCACAATGTGCCATCCCTCCATCAGAACACTTCCACTGAGGTTGGTTCCTTACTAACTTGTCCGTGTTCTCGCAGGAATGCAAACTCTCTGATACCAGGGCCATGCCTGTCTTATGCCTCTCTGTATCTTCAGGAGCTAGCATGGTGCTTGACTATAACATCCAGTGAACACAATGGCCTCTTTAGGGAAGAGCTCGGGCCATGCACTGTGGTGGAAAGCACCTGAGAGCCTGGGGAAGGACAGACTTAGGTTTGAATCCACGCTCTGCAACCTATTAACAGTGAGTCTCTGGGCTCCGTATCCTCTTTGAGCCTCCGTAAAATGGGAATCTCAACAATGACTTCTTGAGGATGTTGTAAGGACTAAGAGATAAGGTATATACAGTGCCTGGCATTTAGCAGGCTCACAAAAATCCATTTTCCTACTTTTTCCTTTCCCATGGAGAAATTATAACATTTTTATTGGTGATTACTAATGGGACTCTTGAATGACTTGTATAAAATGTAAATATAAAATCTTACCATCAGGTGTTTATGTACTTGCTCAATGTATATCATTAGAAACCATGGTGGTTTGGATGCTATTAAACCAGTGTTTTCAACCTTGGCTCACATTAAATTCATCTGGAGAACATTAAAAAAATCACCATGTCCTGGCCATACCCCAGACCAATAACATCAGAATCTCTGTGGGAGGGACCCAGGCATCAGGAAGCTCCCAGGGTGATTCCAACATGTAACCAAGATTGGGACTCACTGGATAGGATGGTATAATGGCCAGCAATCCAGGGACAGAGATATTCCTCATGCTATACTCAGTTATAAGAATGCTTGGCACTGCTTTATTTAGGGCTCAAGGCTACAGCTAATAATAAAATCTTACTTTGCTTTCCTTTGCTGCCAAGGTGAGGGTACCGTTTTAGTTTCCTCTATGAGAGAGTGGCTGTCGTCTAGGGAAAGATTTAGGTATTCCTAGCTACGCTGTCTGCACTCGTAACATGCTTTTTGACTGTGTTCTTTAAATATCAGTGTCTGCCTCAGACACAGAACACCTTTTCTCTTTCTTGCCCCACTCCTTTCTGTGTCACTCTCTCAATATAACACCCAGTTCGGAAATTCCAAAGTCCTTTAATGAGGTTTCTAGATTAGTAGACTCAACCCTAGCTGCACATTAGAATCACCTGGGAAGTTTTAAAAAGTCTGGGCCCACTCCAGACCAATTAAGTAAGAATCCCTGAGGGGTGGGGCCCAGACCTTGGAATTTTTAAGAAGTTCTCTAGGTGATTCTAAATACGCAGCCAGGCTGAGAACCATTGCTTTACATCGAGGTTCTCTTCCCCTCCCCTCAGCCCCCACCAGATCCACATTCCTATTAACCCCAGAGTAGCTTCCATTCTGGAAAAAAAAAAGGCCTTTTACGACGCAAGCAAAATTATGTGTGGCCCATTGTTTTTACCTACATCCGTTCTACCCACACTGATGCTCAATCTTGATTAATTCAGCAAACAGTATTATTGAGAACTTGTTTTGTGCAAGACATACCACTCTGCTAGCTTCTGGGAATGTAAAGAGGAGAAAGAAAGAGTCCTGCCCTCATGCTGCTGGAGAAGCTTCACTTATAAACCTTGCATAAAGAAGAACTTGATGCTTTGATTAAACCACAAAAGCAATATATCCAACAGATATGCAGCTCCTGTCTTACTCCTAAGGTCAAGTGTAACAGTCACATGGTCAGATTACATTGGAGAGAAGGCCTGTTGCATAATCAGTGTGGGTGTTTAGGCTGAATCAAGGAAAGTGAGAACAGCAGGGAAATTTAGGAATCAAGGTCCACCTGCCACACTAGACAGAAGCAGCAGCTAACGTCTAAAGAGAAAGAAAGGATTTTCAAAGTCAGCCTACATGTTGGTGGTGGAACTGGAACTTGAATTCAGCCATTGTATTTCCACAGCTTGACTATTTCCAGCAAACCCTGCCATCTCCCAACTTGAGGCCCAAATAGATAATGCAATAGTGAGGAAAGAACAATGAGCAAGGGAAGAAACTGCTCCTGTTTTGCCTTCTGTTCCTAGGGCTGAGGTAGATTTAAGCAAAGGCTTTTGCTTTGGTTGAACTGTTGGCACGCCAGAGGGATTCAGTAGAACCTGGCTCAATGTGACGAACTTCACACCTGAAAATAAGCATATGGAAATTCCCTACTTCCATTAACTCCTACAAAATCAAAGCATGAGCCCTTAATTAATTTACCACGGAGGGTTAAATACCAACCAAATTCTTCATTTTGCTAATTGTCCTTTTTCTAAGACGATAGTTTATTTTACCTGCAGTTCAAATATATTTCGTTAGACATATGTCATAAATGCCCAAGACATGTACTGCCTCAGTCCTGTGTCTCTGAAGTTCTGCATTTCTTGGCCACTTGGGAGCAAGGCCCACCCTCCAACCTCCAACCCTCCCCATCCCCAGCTCTGGCATGACTCTGCCCTCCCTTCCGCCAAGACAGAGATGAGACAGATGCTTCCTCTGCAGGCCAAGACATTCAGCAGCAGACAGGGAGTGAGCTTCCCTGACACCCCTGGATTCATCCCCTTTGAAGCCTCATGGGCTATGCCAGACTGAACAGCTAGCTGCGGTAGGAGCAGGAGAACAGCCGGTCCCAGCAGAGAGGGCTGAAGAGGCCAATCAAGCCTCTCTTGACTTAGCTCATTTCTAGAACAGGATACTGCGGGGGTGGGCAGCCCATCTGCCTGGGGTGTTTTCACCCACTCAGCCATCATGGTTAAGGTGGCCGCCAAGCACAGCCAACCCCCAGTCACAAGCAGTCTTCAGGGACTGCCAGCCAGCTCCCAGCAGGCTTTCTGTTACCATGGATACCTGGCTCTTGGGACAGAGGTGGGCTTGCCCAAGGTCATGCCAGCACCCTGGTCCTAAGTTCCGCAGGTTTCCCAGCAGACAAGCTCTCTTCCTGCCAGACGCATCATACAGAGGGATGAAGGGTGAGCATCCATGCAGGGCTGCTCTGCCCCAGCCTCTCTTGCAGGTACCGTGTTGGCGTTCTTCATGGTTCCCAGGCATAGCTGGATAGCCCGCTATCATGAGGATCACGATGGCAAGCCATAGGGTGAAGCCCTGAGTCCAGGTAAGGTTCTCAAACACAGAGACAGGATCACAGTTCTCCCCCTTCCCGAAAAAGGCCTTAAGAAGGCACAGGCCATGGCCTAGAACTCTGCTTCTCAAACTTTAACGTGCGCATGATTTACCTGGAGATTTTGTTAATGTGCAGATTCAGATTCATAAGTCTGGGATAAGGCCTGGGATTCTGCATTTATAATCAGCCCTCAAATGATGCCAGTGCTGTTGGTGCAGGGTCCACACTTTGGGTAGCAAGGTCCTAGATCAGTGGTCCTAGATTAGCAGTGTATCAGAATCACCTGGGGGGCTTCGAAACACAGATTTTTGGGCCTGACCCCAAGAGATTCTGATGTGGCAGGGTCTAGGGATGGGCCCTTGAATTTGCATTTCTAATAACAGGTTCTCGGGTAATGCTGGTGCTGCTGATCTGGGAACCACATTTGGGAGTCACTGTCCAACGGCAAGCCATAGACATCAGCTGTTGTGATTTAACTACTGTGGTGTAAAGCAGTGGTTCTCAGCCCTGGCTACACAGTGGAATCACCCGAGGAGCCTTTTGCTGATGCCCAAATCCCATTCAGAGATAGTTACACCAGAAGACCTGGGCATGGGGCCTGGGCATTGTCACTTTTAAAACAGTCCCCAGATAGACTATAACATGAACGGCCATTCCTGAGGCTATGTGGGGCACGGTCTGCACACTATAAACAGACCTGGGTCTCATAGGCAGCTGCAGCCTCTCTTCACAACACAAATGAAAATTCAAGGAAAGATTACGCTGACTCAAGCAAATAGAATTTACTAGGTTCTCTCTCCTCCGGTTAGAAGTGAAGTTCCTTTGAATGCTGAAATGATTTATTCCTTCAGGTGATTAGAAGAAACAGAGTACCCTGAATTAGAAATTAAGTTTGATTGCTAAGGTCCACCTGACAATCTCATGATTCTAAATATCTCTCATGATCAACAGGCACATGGGTCAATGCTGTTTTAAAGGGTTGATGGCCTGAGCCCCTGTCTGCCTCCTCCTGGAGTGTGAGGAACCTGAGCCAACAAGGACCCAGGAGGAGGGCAATGGGTGAGTTTGGGCGTAGAGACCTGGGTTCTAGCACTCCACTGGCATGTGCCCAGATGAGTAACTTCTTTTTCTCGGACTGGTTGGACTAGGGGGCTGCTATGAATCTCTCCAGTTCTACCATCAAAGGCCATTTTGGAGGGTGGCAGGTATAACGGTAAGGGCTCACACATTGGATGGATAACCACGTAGTAAATATATCCTGAGCAGGAAAAGAAGTCAAATCTGGGTGACTCAGCCATGTGTTTTTGAGAAGTTATAAAATTATATAACGTTGCTATAAATTTTTATCAACACTTCTTATGCTCATGCACAGACCAGTGATAAAAAACTGAGGACTCTGAGAGGCATGAACTGGAGACAAGGAGCCAGCCCTGGGGTGGAGGATAGGGCAGGAGAATGTGCGTAGCGGGAGGCGGACATGGAATAGCAGGTATCTACACATTTGAATACAACTCACACGGATGGCTGACTGCTCTTGGAGCCCACCTGTTTTTTTTTTTTCCAAGCCACCATTTTTTTGAATCTGTGTTAACTTCCATCACTGGTTTTTCCCATTCTTCGCACAGCACCAGGACACCCTGGCCCTATTCCCATCTTTACCATAGACTGACTGGGCAACCTCAGACAAGTCACTTCAGCAATCATGCTTCAGTCTCTTTTTCTTCAAAATGAGGGCAAAAATCTATTCCTTGTATCTGTAGGAGTAAAATGAATGAACAGAGTGGAAGTGCTCATTGGAGTCAAGCTCGTGTTCTGGTTTTCATCAGCTCCCCACCTGGAGAACAAGGATGGGACACGCTGCCTACCTGAGGCCTGGACCTCCATGATGTACTGGTGCAGATCCTGGCCCTGCTGGATGACCTCGAAGGTCATGTTGTTCATAGCTAGCTTCCGCTCCGTGTGGCGCTGCAGCCGCTGCTCTGCCAGCGTCAGATCCTCCGTGTTGAAGTCATTCATCTGCCGGAGCAAGTCCTCATTCCAGGCATCTAGCTCTGCTGTCACCTGTGAGGGACACCATCAGTATAGGCTCACTGGTCCACAAGAGACTGCTAAGTTGAAGCTCACCAATTCCAAGCCTTGCTAACTAACCCAACTTAGATCAGCCTCTGCTTTGCATCTCTGACCTCTAGACTACATTTAAGCAACACTGCCATGCGCTCACGTAGGCATGCCTTTAAAAGTGTTCTCCGTGTCCTTCAATGTCTATAGCAACAGCAAAGGAACAGCAGCAAACATTTATGTGAAGAATTATGGTTTAAAAAAATTTTGCATACTCCCTCCCATTCAACCCCCATAATGACCCGGAGAGGCAGGCAGGATGGAGGTCTCCAGACTCGTCTTACAGAAGAGGATGCTGATGCTCACTCAGACAGATGGATTGGTTTGCCTAGAGTTCACTCTGCTCTTGAGGGGAGACCTAAGGACGTGGCTCAGACTTCTACTGCAGACTTTGTCCACCATACCACAACAGATACTCTGAAAAGCTCATCATGGAAGAGGTCCCAGAAATTAAGTATTGAGTCTAACTCTTTTAAAGAAACAGAAACTGAGGGCTGGAGAAGTCCAGTGAATGGCCTGAGGGTACACAGTCAGAGCTGGTGGACAGCAAATCCTGGGGTCCCAATCTGGTTCCTGTGTTCTACTGTGTGGGATTCTCTTCCTCTACTACCAAGGCGAACACCTGGGAACGGTGACTAAACAAGGTGTAAACATACAGCAGACCTCTAGAAGTCTAAACAGCTTGCACTGTTGAAAGGCATTATGATTCTAATGACTCAAGCATGTAAGGAATGGAAGCTTTGCTCTATATGGATTTTCTAGGTGCTTCTTGCTCTACACCTTCACTCATGTGGCTTCCACTAGTTTACTCTCAAATATGTGACTGCACGTGGAGACTGAATCCTACACTTCTTACCACCACTGCAATCACTGACAGAGTAGGAACTCAGAAGTACTGAGCTAGATAACAACCCCGTCTGATATAGGAATCAAATGAAAACTTTCTGACCTGGCTTTTGGGTCTATCATCTCATGCCACCCCCACGGCAGCCCTGTGAAAGCAATGGCACAGGGACTGTCACCCTCTTTTCTGAGAAGAGGAAATGAAAGCCTCACTCCACCTCAGCTGCAGCATGGCCCAGGCAGCATAAGCACATGCCCCAGAGGCCCAGCTTAGTGATTTTCAGAATGCTGGGCTCATCCCAGCTGACATGTGGCACAACCTCCCAGTTACCAAGTGTGGCTGCTCCAAGAGCATCAGGGACAAAGGGAAGAAGACCAGCTGGTGGCAGCTGGGAGATGGCACTCTTACATTCCGTGCTGGGGCCGTACAGAGTGGGATGGGAAAGGCAAGCAGGGCAGCACGAGGGGCTGCTGTCGGGGGCACAGGATGCCGTTTCTTGTCTAACAGTAAAAGCTTTCTTCATTGAAAGTGTATTTGCCCTTTGAACTATAAAAATACCACCTTCGCTGTGCTGGCTTCCCATCTCCTGCCCCCACATCTGTTTGGATCAACAAAGGGATCCACCAAGCTCAGCAGGAAAACCTAGTATCCTTATTGTGGGGAGTCCTTGGGGTCTGGGAACCAGCAGGCTGGCAGGTAAAACAGGCTTGTGTTGTACCCCATCTTTGAAAAGCACTTCATTCTCTAACTAGAGAAAGGAGTTAAACTGAGAAGAAGACGAGAGAGAATTGATTTGTAATTTTAAGAGATAATTTCTAGGATGAATAGGCCTGTATAGATGAGGCTTATAAATGTTTCTTCCTGTGTCTAAAAAAATTGAAGTATAATTTACATACAGTAAGATATACATATTTAAAGCATTCAGTTCCATGAGTTTTGACAATTTTATACACCCATGTAGTCATCACCAAAAACACAATATGAACCTTTCCACTGCCCCTTGGAGTCTACTTGTGCCCCTTTCCAGTCAGTTCCTGCCCACTCCACCCCTCCCACCCCCCACCCACCCGCCGCCTCAGCCTCAGGTACCACTTTCTGATTTCTATCGTCACAGATGTAGTTTAGCCTATTATTGGATTTCATATGAATGAAATCTCACAGTATGTAATCCTTTATGTCTGGCTTCTTGCATGCAACATGCTGTATTTAAGATCCATCCATCTTGTGTGTATCGGTAGTTCTTTCCTTGCCACGGCTGAGTGGTATTCCATTGTATAGATACACCACAATCTGTTTATCCATTCTCCAGCTGATGAACTCTTGGGTTGTTTCCAGTGTTTGGCTATAATGAATACGGCTGATTGAAAGTTCTTATACAAGTCTTTCTCTGGACATAGGCTTTCATTTCTCTTGAGAGCTATCTAGGTGTAGGGTCATAGGGCAGGTGTTGTTGAAGATTCCCAACAGGATGTACGAAAGTCCCAGTTGCTCTACATCCTCACCATCATTTGGTATTACCAGTCCATTTAAATTTTGTCATCCTAGTGGGTGTGCAGTGATATCTCATTATGATTTTAGGATGACTAAGGATGGTGAGCACATTTTCATATGCTTATTGGCCACTTGTAACTACTTTTGTAAAGTGTCTTTTAAGTCTTTTACTCATTCTTCAAAAACTAGGTTATCTTTTCATTATAGATTTGTAAGAGTTCTTAATACATGCTGGATAAAGCCCTTTATCAGATAATATATTGAAAACAGCCAAAGAAAATTTTCAGTCTATTTCCTTGCCTACAAACTAAGAGAAATTAGAATAAAACTAAGACATCAAGCATGAAAGAAGAGCCTGCCTTTCTTTCAATTTTGGCTTTTGCTTTGTTTACATGAAACTGAATCTATGAAGGGTCTGTTTGCTGCCAGAAGATCCCAGAGGGGTCCCAAGGCCAGGAATCTGTGGCGTGGAAAGCGTTGAGCGTCTGCTCCTGGTGAGGTGGAGCAGAGTAAAGCTGAGGAGCTGTAGTTGGGAGAGTGAGGCTCAGAGGTCTGGCATCTCGGGAATTTGAATCTAAACCAAATGTGAAATATGTCTAGGATGTATACCCAATGTTTCCATGTTCTTTCCTCCCCTTTCCCTACGGTCCTCCACCCTCACCACCTGACACCATTATGCTGTAGGGCCCAAGTCTGTTCTGAAGCCTGAAGAGTGAGAATTTCAAGGGAATCCTCAACAGAACAGGCTGACTCCTAAATCTCCCTCCCTGTGTCTACACGCCCTTATTCTCTGTGTCTGACTCTCTTCCCATTCTCCCCAAGCACAGATGCCCAGAGCCTTAAAATAGTCTGATTGGTGTATTTCTAATGTTTGCTGGAGTTTAAATTATTTTCTTTCCTATTTTCTGTTGTCTCAAGGAATGTTCTTTCATTGGGTTCTTCCTCTCCCCTTCTTTCTGGGGTACAAGGCTGGCACATAGCAGGGACTCTTTTTTTTTTTTTTAAGAAAAATCTTTCTTTTCAAACTTGAAGCTTACCCACTGCTAATGAGCAACCATAGCTTTCCAGCCTCATTGCATGCTCTTCTGTTACGTGAACCAGCCAGCCTGCTTGCTTGCTGATTCCGACAGTTCGCTCTCCCCCTCCAGCTACCTTCCCTTGTCCAATAGCCCTGAAATGCTCTTGTCTCTCCTCTCAGTAGGCCCAAGTCCTCACCAGTCTTCAAAATAAACCCTCTGGCATGAAAAGAGCTTCATGACAACCCCAGACCCAGAAGTTTTTCTCCGGCTTATCTCATAACATGGGGCATGGGCTAGTTTGCTAATACAGGGACAAGACTATGAAAAGAAAAGCCTACACAGGGAATTAATTTGGTGATTTAACTCCATTTGGAAAAGAAACCTGGAAGAGTTTGTTCAGGGCAGAAACTAGGACCTGAACCAAATGAATGAAAGATAGAACACAAGGTGCCCCCAGGGCATTCAGCTTTCAATCAACCTATTTTGCTTTCTCCTTCCACTCAGTTAGCTCCATCTCAGCTCCTGGCTCCTTCAGTTCCCCTCTTGGCTCCAGTGGCCTCTATCTCCCTCACTCTCCTGAATTAATTGGAGTGTTAGGATACATGGTGACCTCTTTGAGAGATACATTGGCAACATTTCTAGTCTGACAACTGTCTACTCTAGGGCCACAGCCATAATGGAAATCAGAGAAGGAGCTAGCAGACATTTAGAAAGGGTGACAGGCAGTGGGACTGGTTCAGCAGCCGTCTTGGGCTCTGTTCTCAGGGAGCCCTCTCTCCACAGGCTCCTCTCATTTTCTGGGTCCTCTCCAGTATTTACGTGCAGAGAACACTTTAGCTCCTTCCCTCCAAATGTTTTATTCTGTTCTTGCCTGAATCAGAACTCATCTGTCCCTTCTCTTCCCTTCCTATGGTTTATTCCCATGAACTTAGCTCTTTGTTATCACTTGCAATGTTGGAAATCTCACTGTGTAGTCCTTTTCTTCACATCCCTCTAAGATGCTGGTAATCATGAGGAAGATGACGATCATGGTGGAGGAAGATATTTTACCCTGTATGGTGCATTTATTATGGCATAGACAGTGTGTTCAACATCTGACTTTCTGTTTTTTAATCTTCATAGCAACTCTAGGAGGAAACTAAGGCACAGAGAAGCCAGAACATTTTCCCTGGTCTCAGAGCTGGCAGTGGCAGAGCTCAAAGTCAGTGCTTCTAACCACAGTGTTATATCAATAAGGCTGGCCCAAGAACTGATTTCTGGGGGTAGCCTTCTTTTCATTATTCTCCCTTCAGAGAAGTGCCCACTTAACCTTTCCCCTCTTTTCTTCTTAAAAATAAAAAAACCGTGATAACTCCATTTTCTTCACTTCACATGAACCTTTTAAATTAATCGTGTGTTCTTTGAACAGATCAATAAACGAATTGTGTGCTTGTGGCTGTATATAAATGCCAGGAATAATTCACCCTTGTGAGAAAACACACAGCCTTCCCCAGTAGGATATTTTTGTTTAAGAGTTTGGTAAATTTTTTAAATGGACCCTGCCAGATTATTCAGTATAAGGTAATGTTAACCTACCTAGAATTCTCTGGTCCCCTAGGGGCCTCTGTCATGAACAGGAGACACAGCTGCAATCTAGTATTAGGGTGTGAACAGCAGGATGAAAGCTGCAGCAGAGAGAAGTACGAGCTGCCCTCTGTGTGGGAGAGTCTCTGTATTGCAAGAGGAAATGCCTTTGGTTCTCACAGCAGTGGCATGAACACCCAGGGATTGCCCAGTGTGACTCAGTAACACATTCAGAGAGAAACAGTGGGAGAGAACAAGATGGGAGGTTTAACTGCATAAAATCTGGAAGCAAATATATATATATATAAATATTGTGAATATAATAATAATAATAGCAATGCCGATTACAATGCATTAAGCATTTATTAAGCGCCAGGAGCTTTGCTAAAAATATTCTATGTGTTAACTCATTAAATCCTTAATAACCCTATGGGCTAGGAATTATTATTCTCATCCCCACTTCTCAGATGAGGAAACTGAGTAAGTGACTTGCCTAAGGTCACACAATTAGTACAGGTGGTGACACAGGTTTCAAACTTAGGCAGTCTAACTCGAAATACTGCATACTCAATGACTGCACTATACTGCCCTCAGCAAATGGGTGTGTGCAGGGGGTGTGTGTATGTATGTATATGTAATATATTTGTGTATATATACACATATACGTAACATATATACATTAAGGTCCAATCTCATTCCAACTAACAGCGGGAAGGAAGGGTCCAAGGCATTTCCTTGTGGTGGGATGCTCTGAAATACACGAGCTATCAATTGCAAAACAAGCATCTCTGTTTTATGATGCCACTATCTTTATTAAGATGAGAAAAATGAAAGCTAAATATTTTCCACTGACCTACAAGTGTTGGATGATAGGGAAAGACATATTGCATCTAAGGAGAGTCTCGTTGCACAGGAAGAGCTATTTTATCTCTAACGGGTTTGTATATTGATACAGGGTACCACTGTGAAACTAAAATAAACTCAATTGTCATAGTCATTTATTCTTGTCTAATGGAAAGATATTTTCTCTTAATTTATAAAATGATGAGATTAGTGAATTCTGATATAGATTATTTTAAAGATATAGCATTTCCTGCTATTTTAGAAATATAAATAATCTGCCTAAGGAGTTAAAATATTTATTTACATAGCTATATAAAGACCTTTGGGGATATCACAAGAATTTTCTGGAAAAACAGAAGGACTTGGCAGTAAAAAAATCCACTTGGTTGTTTTTAATTTTTGGCAGAGTAACATAAAAGCATATTGCAACATGTTGTAATTGATGAGTTCCAATGTTCAGCATCTAATTTCTATTCCAGTTGGATAATTTAGATTCTTGAATAATTTTTACGACCAATTTATTGTTCTTTTCTTATCATCATGATTAAAACTGAGATCTTTGATATAATCATGACTGATCTTGAGTGTATCTTAAGGTTATTTTGTCCATCTCTTTGCCTCTTAATCGTTTTGAGACTTGTGGAAATCTATTCTGTTTTTCTCTCCCCTTTGTTGAAGAGCTCCTACAACACACAGTGTTCATTCCTTCCGCTAACTTATCAATGCTTGAGTGTCAGAATGCTTTTTCTCCCAAGTAAGCTAAATACCTAGTGCTGGAGCTTATATCTGCTTCCTCCTACCGAATCCCCTGCATCCAGAAACGAGAAGCACACAGCATCAGAGCCCTGGTAATGTAAGCTGGCTTCAGGTCCACAGCCCCAGAACCACATCATGACAGACTGAAATGAAAGTTTCCATCACGGATCTTTCATCATTTACTGAAAACAGGTGACTTGCCAGAGTAGTAAAGCTGTGTGAATAATCCTTTTGGGTTTTTTTTTTTTAAAGACAGGCGATGAGGTCACTGAAAAGGCTCCCGTCTCCTGGGCCGCAGTGGGAGAGAGCCAGTGTCCTGAACACGCCCACCCAGGTGCGGGTATGTAAGCCGGCATGGCTAACTAGCATCCCTTCAGCAGAGGGCAGCCAGGAGAGTTGTCTGGAAACCATGACACATGCAGAAAGAGCTGAATAAACTGGGGATAGGTACCATAGAGAAGAACTGACAATAAAGAGAAATAATTTTTAGAGTCTGAATGGACTGCAGAAATAACTTATATAATCTCAATATTTTTCGGATAAAGGAAAAGAAGCTTATGATGACCATTTTCAAGTATTTCTAAGGCTGCTAAATATAAGAAAAACAGATTTGTTCTATTTTTCCAGAGAGCAGAACTAGGACCGAAATGTAGAAGGGTAGAGATTTTGGTTCAACACAGTAATGAAATCCTGAGCTCCCTCCTCTTTCTGCCTTCCTCCCATCTCCCCACTCCTTCTCGCTTCTGGGCTCTGAAGATATTCTGGTAGAGGCTGGACAGCAGCCTCCAGGGATGCCAAATCCTGGCCACCAACTTTTACCCATCCTCCAGGTATAATCTCATCAGGAGGCCTTCTGTGGGCAGCCTGACTAAGCATTTCTGCTTCAGTGTTCTCGTCAAATGGTGAGGCTCTCTCTGTTACGGAATTATCACTTGTATGATGTTCTGTTTCCGTGTTTCTCCCCAACTAGCCCCCTAACGTCAGGGACTCTTTGTATCCTCAATGCCCAACATAGTTTTTGGAACACAGTAGGTGCTCACTAAAGGTTTATTGAGTTGAATTTCTATCAGGTAGAAGGCTGACTGAATGAGTAATCTCCTTCCAAGAGAAAAAGCTAAGGGCCCCTGCATACAACCAACTGCAGAGCCGAGACCACCAGCAAGTTCCATCAGCTTTCTCTCCTCTAGGTGGAATTTTCCTCCTTGAAGGCCATTTGTTCCCAGCCTCAGCCTGACCCCAACTTGTCCTGATGCGAGTCCCACAGATTTATAGTTGGTATTCCATTCCTTACTCAGGTTAATTACACAGATTTAAATTTCAGGTGCTTTGAGCAAACTTTGATTGTAATTATAGAGTCAGAGACTTAAAAGAAAGACCATAACTCTGGCCCATTTTTCATAAAGTTCCCTGTTTAGAGTACTTTCTTGGTGTCATTTCTAGTACTGTCCAACGTGGGTATGCCCACCCCAGGGGATGCCCAAGATGATCCATTGATAACAGAGAGGAAAATTCTCTGCTTATAAATATGCACACGTGTATATGTATTATATGCACACATATTTGATTAACCCAATAAAAACACATGAAGTTTACCTAGACTTTCACTAGTAGAATGAGGCTGGAGTCCCACTCGGACCACACGGCAGATGGGGTGGTAGGAGAGCGTTCCTCGGGGAAGGTGGGAGCAGCGCAATGTAGAGGGGCAGTCTGTGGCTCATTTGTTCAGTTGCTTTCAGCGTATTTCAAATTATTGCTCTTTTCATGTGCCCAATGAAATGGATTTATGTATTATCTAGTTTAAACTAACCTTCACAAAGAGACACATGGCTTAACAAGTTTCCTCAAAGAAACTGCAGTTTGAAGATAATACTAATCACGAAAGCACAAGGGAACGTTGAACTCTTTGTCAGCCACATGACAGAGTGAAGAAACAATGACAATCTAATCAGATCTGTCAAGGAACCAGGCCAAAAAAATAATTGGAAATTATCGAGAAGACTATTTGAAATATGGAACCACAACTTCTAATGAAAAAGCTAAACTTTAGGCTAAGGGCACACTGACTTTAGAGATTATTAGTCAGTGATAGTAGAACATGTATATAATTTATAAACTAATACATATGCATTTATGGGGGTTTCAAGTTCAAAAATATTTTATTGAGAGAGTGCATAATCAAAAGAGTTTGGAGACCACTGGCCTGTTCTTGCTTCTACAAATATTTTTTGTTTCTTTCTGATCATTCTGATTAATTGTAGAAAACTTGAAATGCACGGAAGCATCAAAAACAAGAAAAAATTATCCATATTCTTACCACCACAAAATAAACATTATTTGCATTTGGTGAAGTGTCTCTTCTATCATAACCATTTCATATAAAATGTCTTTCATAGAAGGAGGCTGAACCTCTAGGAGAAAACCTTACAGAATATCATGTTCCATTATGGGTCGCTTTGTCTGCTCTCCATGGAGACTAAGAAGGTATGTCAGGAATGAAGCTACACTCCTGGTTTTCAACATTTGCCTGATATATTTGGGCTAAGTTTCACTGTTAGTGGAGGTGTCCTATGACCTCATCCCAGGTTACACTGTGGGCACCATATATACCGTTATTATTGAGTAAAAGGAGACTGTAAAAGGTGCAGCAACTCCTGTATTATCTTAATGTTTAAATTCATTAGCCCGTCTCAGCCATCAGTGATATGGCTAAGGAGTCATGCTTAGATTCCCCAGATGTCAGGAGAGCAGGCCTGCTCGGGTTGTCAGTAATCCCCAGGAATTCCGAATATGTCTATCAAATTCCTTCCCGTAGGGAAGGAAACCACAGCTGCAGGTCCTGCAATGGCAGCCCGTGCCCTGGCTTCTGTCAGCTCCGACAGGTCTCTCATTACAGAAGCCACCCTCCGTTTCACACTCTGAATCTTCTCTAGATGTTTGCCCTTCATCCCGACAGTGAAACACTAGCTGGTATTTGAAATAATCTCATCACCCTCAAAAATAACTTCTGACGACCTGACTTGATGTAGAACTTTTCCATAGGTTTGGCAGGATTTCCATTTCTATCTAGATGAAATGCAGCATTTCCCCAAGCTTTGGGCCACACCCAAAATGGGGAACAAGACTCCTTCTAAAACCTGGATGTCGCTGCCTAAACCAGAGGGTGCAGAATCCAAATCACTATGTTTATCCCACTCATTGTATTAGGCCTTCACACTATCTCCCCCGCCCCTGCTCGGCTGCAAAGCAAGCTGTCCGAGTTGTTGTCTGGTATTCAGGGCAGGAGGGGGAATTTTTGGAAAAGAGAAAGGCTGGAGAATGCAAATCCTACAATTTAAATATCAAGCTCCCCTACTGCACCATTTAAATAGGAACCAATTTTAAAGTATTTGGTTCAGGGTCAGCTTTCTGTTTTAAGGATTTTTTTGCATACACTTTGGGTTGTTTTTCAGGAGTAGAAATGGATTTTCCCACAATCACTGCAGGCAAACACCCCTAGCGATGCCCCCAGCTGATGTCAGGAGTGCAGGCCATGGCAAAGTGAAACCAACTGACCCATTCTCAAACAAACCAGGAACCCTGACCTCAAAACCACCGCCATCTAATCAATTAAAACTTTAACATCCAACACCTCAGATTGTTTCCTTCCCCTTGAGCAGTTTTTGATGTGGACCTGGAGTGACAGGGGAGTAAATAAGGAATACAACAGCATTCCTGCTAACATAACTTCCCCATGGCTGTACTTACTCTGGGTGGGTAAAGTAGAGCCAGGATGGATAGTGGGAATGCCTGGGGCCTCCATCACTGCAGTTAAATGTAACCGCTACCTATCTTTGTGATTACCAAAGAACTCCCAATTACCAAAGAACAATAATTCACATCCTCTTTCCTTCTTTATTGCCTTCGTCAGCCCACCTTTATGCAGTGAATCCCCACCACATTCCCTCTTCACTACATGCCAATATCGCTAATTTTCCACTGGCATTTTAACTGGTCTTTCAATATATGTTTTAATGCTACTTGTATTAAATCTACAACTTGTTATACTACTTATAAATAAATTCTTCTAAAGTTATGGAATAAGTTGGAAGGATAATCGAGATCTAGATTTAAAGACTTATCTTTTCCTTTGTTCCAGCAACAGCCCAGAAGGTACCTTTTAGAAGATGAGATCTTTATGCAAGAAATTGCAGTGGCTTCCAGGGAGGCAGGGGTAGAGGTGTTTATAAGAAGAGAAGGGTCATAAGACAGCGAGGGATAGAAGGACTGCCTTAGGACTACTTTTCTTAACATTTCCGATTTTCGATACAAAACATCTTGGTCTCAGGATTGAAGAAAAGGGTAGCTGCTGCCAGGACAGTGTTCTGGTCCTCCACGGGTTTGGGATTGGGATAGTGGTGCTTTCAACGCTAAAAAAAAAACACCTCATTTTCCTTCCAAACCAGATCCATGGACGTTTCCACAGATACTGTTGGGAAGATTAGTCCCAGACACTCAGAAGTCACAACTCAGAGGAGATGGCTGGAATGCTAAAGAAAGTTTAAAAAAATGGTGGATGGAGAATTGCCTTTCCCTTACACCACATCAGCCAGCTGCAAAGAGAAGACTGCCTTTAATTTAACCCTTCGCCGTCCCTGAAAAGGACAATGCGCTTTAGGTGCTAGATAATCTTTATACCCCAGAAACTCTACTGGCCTGGCTTTAATTATTGATTCATAATGGAAAATAATAAAAGGTAGATATTATGCGGGGCAGGCATGTCACCAAGGGGACATAAATATACCAGAACACCCAGTGTGGACCTTCCCAGAAGGAACTGATGAACCTATGAGATGAACCAACACATGGCCTTCGCACAGACTGACTTTTAATGAGCATAAAGCAAACTGAGGATACAGGTCTTCCTTCTTGTGGCTCCTGACTCCCTGGCTGCTGTGTGATTTCATCTAATCCCTGATCTACAGTCATCAGCTGAGGAGGCTTCCTAAGTTTAACACCTCCCTACTCATGAAGCTATAGAATCCAACGACTCTACCTCCATCACCAAACAGGCAACTCCACAGTCTTTCAGGAACCAAAGCACCAATGAATACCAACAAAACCTTCTCAATGAAGTCATCCCTGGACAGAAAGTGGAAGAGAGGAGCTCTGCTTGGTAGTAGGGGTGAGAGGGACAGAAGGAATATGACATGGTGGAATGTGAATTTGTTGATTTCTAAAAATGTATCCTTAATGCATAATCCCCTCTAATTCCCTCAGGCTACTGCCCAACACTCCTTTCCCAGGTCCTGGGGCAGTGCCCTGGCCAGGAAGCAGGCATTCTGCAGGCCTCCCCAGCACTCTCCATGATCCCCCCTACCTCCCACCACACTCCTCCCCAACCTCTACCTCGATGGTATACTGCTCAAAGATGCGCAGCTGCAGGAAGATGTCCAGCTTGATCTTCCGCTCGTGGAACAGCTCCTCCATCTGCACCTGGGCGTCGTCCAGCTGCTGCAGGACTGATTCAATGTGGCTGATGGAGCTACTGTGGGGCGTCTTGTTGTTGGACACAGCCGAGTCCCTGTGGCAGAGTGGGAGAAAAGAGGGGAGGGGCCTGGCCATGTTAAAAGTGACAGAGGAGCAGGGGGCCTTCCTCATCTGAGCAAGGCAGCTGTGAATCAGTTGAGTCATTCAATCAACAGACGTTTATCAGACTCCTACTTTGAGCCTGGCACTATCTGCTCGGTAGGCGAACCAAAGACACATGCATCCTCTTTGGGGTTCACAGCATGGTAGCTCTGAGACTAGCTGCTCTCCTATTCCTTAGACAAGTTTGGGAAAGGGGTCAAATGAAATAACATATGGGAAAGAGCTCTACAAAGCATAAAATATTAGAGAAATGGAATAGTTCCATACACATACTTAGTCTAATACGCGTAGTTTTAATACACACACATACACATGCATAAGACTAGACACATTAATCACAACGCATAAGAGCAGACAAATTAGAGGCATGTAAAAAAACCCTTCCTAGTTCTACCTCACAGGATCATTGTTAAAATGAGATCACAGCTGCCAAAATTATTCATCCACTTTATAATACTATGCCCAAGTTATGGGCTGGTGTTATTACACAGGCTTCAAGTTGTAGTTAGGAAAGCATGGGACCTGGAGGCTGCAAGCCCAGATTAAGTCCTTGCTCTGACATACACGCCTGGTGCCCTTGGGAAATCGCCTCCCTGAGCCCCAGTTGCCTCCTAGAAAATGGACTTAATAATCCCTGCCCTGCTCACTTCACGGTTTGCTGTTAAATAAGATGGTGCGTGTGAACGTGCTCTGTAAGCAGGAACGTGTTGTACAAATGACTGTTAATCCTGAAAGGACGCAAGTGAAGTGTCAAGTGTGACTGGGGCACAGGCACAGTTGGGGAGCGTAGAAGGTAGGACACAAGAGGCTGGGACAACAACAACGTTTCAAGAAGATGAGTTCTGATTTGGGCATTGAAGAAAAGGATGAATCCAGCCAAGGAGACGGGAGGGGTGCGTTTTCTGAGCAGGGAGTCCATTCAAAAGTAGCAGGGGGAGGTGACACGTTATAGAGGGGAATCAAGAGATAAACATATTGACCTGCTCAGAAGAGTGACGTGTGGTGACACCTCCAAAGAGATCATCATAGCAGGAAAACTGTGGAGATTAAGAAGTTTAGATTCTATAGGACCTTGAGTAAGCTAGAGCCCCAAACTTGAAATAAACAGGCATATTCATTATCTTGTGATGTCTTGGTTTCTTATACAATTTAAGTCAGAGGACAAGGGGAAAATCATTAGTTTTGAATCCTCTCATCAGCAGGCTTTCTGAAAATCGGTCCTTTTAGCCTGCGTTTTTCTCAGAAGTAATAGCATCTGAGCTCACACTGTCTGTTTCTGAAGGGAGCTTAAGGCCAGTTTGTCAAGAGCCTCTCCTGTCACTCAGAAAGCTCCCAATCCCTACCTTCTCTCCCTGGTCTATTTGGGTATGAAACTCCACTGCATGGATGCCCCAAATTATGAAAAGAACAGAAGACGTGTAGTCAACACTATGCTTTAGGCATCTGTTGAGGACTTTGCTGCTGGGAGGATATCATTCTTTTTGATTGCTCCTCTCAGTCTTTCTCTATCACACAGCTTTCAGAGGAAGAGAATGATTTCTGACCATTTTGTACGGCACCTATGTCAGTGTCATCCTCCCTAGGAATCACAGAGATGATGCAAAAACTGCTGAGGAACTTCAGTGCTGAGTGCTCCAAGAGTCGCGGAGACCTGGAGAAGATGTGTGCTCCGGTGCGTGTCAGGCATCCTGCAAGTGCCCACTAGGCACCATGTACTTATTTTTCTCTTTGGCTGCTCTTGATATCAGGGAGGAGAGTCTGGGCTGGAGCCAGGCTAGTGGGGGAATGAATGGTCAGCAGTGGTTCTTGGTCACACGCCTACGGTCCCCTGTGAACTCCATGGCACTTAAACTTGTAGAACAGGCATCAGGCACATCACTGCCTCCACCATCCCTGAGCAGCCTGCAGCCCGTAGGCATTGTGCAAGGTTGGCTGTTGGTAAGAGCAAGTGGCATCTCCATAGACCCAGCCCCACAGAGAGTGAAGCCAGCCAAGCTTGTTAAAGTATTTGGAGAGAAAACACAAAGCCATCACAAAATTCTAGAGCTGACAGAGCTCCTAGAGTGAATCCCTTAATTACACAGGCGAAGCAGCTGAGGCCCAGAGAGGTTAAGTGATTGCCACTATTTGGAATTTTCTTCAGAAGCAAATAACAGTGGAGTTTCCCAGGTAGGCAGACAAAACTGTCATGTATTATATATTCATGAAGATGAATTGGGTGAAGAAGGGAAAGAGGCTATCTTGTTAGTATGCAACAGGAGGACTCAGAACATCTCAGGTGCATGTTTGGAATAGAAATGATTAATTTTCAACAGAAACACATGCCAGGGCCGTCTAAAGGTAAGTTCTCATTGTTTATTTAATTGGACAACTGGTGTGGGGGGAAAAAAGCCCTCTCAGCTCAAATAATTCCCTCAGGCCCCAGGGTTGGCCTGGGACTTGTTGATGAGATTATTTCTGTCCGGAGCTGGCAGAGGTCCCAGCACTCAGTGATTTTGGGATAGGAACAAGTCCCTGAGGGCAGACATCATTAGCACCATCAAATCCTATTTATACAGCACCTGGGCACAGGGCTGGTTGCTGAGGGCTTGCTCAAGGCCTCATGACACTTGATCTGAGGAGCCAATGCCCTTGACAGGCACAGAAAACTAGATATTGATGCCAACAGAAAGGAGGTGATGGTGTGGATGATTCTAAATGAAGATAAGGTTTAGACAGGTTTTCCTTCTCAGTTACATTAGTTTAGGTTCATACCGAAGGAGTTTTATTTCCTGGGCAGCAAGGAACGGTAGGAAAGGTCACGAGTGGGTAATAGAGTAGAATGGGACAACATCACACACTCTTTACATTCTCATGGGGCCAAAGCCAACCATTTTTGGCTGCCGACTGGGGCCATGGAGTTCAGAGTTCATCCTGAGATCAGACGCCAAATATAGTCATGCACACATAATGACAGACTGCATATATGATAGTGGTCCCATAAGATCAGTACCATTTAGCCTAGGTGTGTAGCAGGCTATATCATCTAGGTTTGTGTAAGTACACTCTATGATGTTTGCACAATGAGGAAATTGCCTAATGACACATTTCTCAGAACATATCCCCATCATTAAGTGACACATGACTGTAACACTGTATTCCAGAATGGCTATTTCTCCACGTGACCAAATATGCCATAATTCTTAATGAAAATGTTATTTATCTTTTGTTGAATGTTGTTAATTTTTGTATACATTACTTATTGATTGCTGAATATCATCATGAATGATAAAAAATGCTTTGGAACTTTTGAGATTTTCCATTTACTATTTCAATCTAAACTTAAGTTGAGTATGAGGCAGGCATTTTTATATCTGACAGATGGAGAAACTGAAGCTCACACAAGACCACAAAGCTGGTTGTGGCTGAGCCAAGACTGGGACATGACTTATCTCGTGTCTAGTCCAAGGCATTTCCCACTGGAAAGCACTGCCCATGCTGACCTGGCCTCGCTGGGCTCCCCCAGGGAGGGAGACGCTGACCTGAGCTGCTGAATAAGGTCTTCGCCTTCCTTGATAACGTTGAGCGTTGCATCCAGAGTGGCGGTCTGCTGCTGCTGGAACTGCTTGATCAGTTCCTGGACCGCATCCACTGAGTCTGCACAGACATCCTCTAGCATCTCCTTCTGAAGGTCTTCCATCCATGTCCACAACTGTTGGGGAGAGAGCAGAGACTCCACTCAGGGCAGATAGGAGAGGCCAGGGCTGGGGTAAGGACAAGAGAGTCAGATTGGGGTGACCCAACCTACCATCAACCAGTCAGTGCAATGTCAGACTGTCCTTCTCATCAGCACATCTATGGGTCAGTTCATGTTCCCATATTTATATTCATTACTCATCTCTGCTAGGTTTACTCCACTAGGGTCAACATTCCCTATGGATGGGAACCATCCTTGGCTTAACTTCCTTGTGGTTTAGGGAAACTTTTAGTCTTAGAACAGGGAGATCATTCATCTTGGGAGACTAGGATGAACAGGAGACTGGTGATGGACAGATATTTCATCTTTCAGAAAGGAGGGCTCTGCACACTTCTTCCAGGCAGCTGGACACTGATTCCTAGAGATGTATCATGATTTTGCAAATATGCAAAAAAGAATGTGATGCTCAACAAGAACAAAATAAGATTAATTAAGAAAATACGTGTTATGCTAAATTATTTTGTTCTTTTCAGGATTGCTAGGTTGGTTAGAAAGTTGAATGCTAAAAATGTAGCTTATCTTAATTTCAATATAAGTATGAGATATTCCTCCATGACATTCAAGATGATGAAATGCAGTCAGGATGATATTACTGGTCAGACAACTTAAAAGAACTAAGTATAGTGTTTTGAACAGAATAAGCACTTGAAATGAGGAGTCGAATCGAATTACTAGAAATTCATTTATTGATACTTCTTCCTCATACTGAAAATAGGTCTCCACTGGCTTGCTACCATATTCCATTATGATTACCCTTATTGAGCATTTTCATAAATGATGGAGGGAAAGATGAGTCTGATATTTGCTTAGAAACCAGGAATCTTCACCTGGCTGGAAGAAAAGATAAGCTTAGGGCTCTACCAGGACAAAAGCCAGTACAGAGCGAAAATTGATAGAGTCAGAAGATGTAGATTTTGGCTCCTCTTCTTCCCATAACTCACGGTACCTTTGAGCAAATCACTATACCCTTTGATCTCCATGACTTCATGTGTAAACAGGTTGGGGAAAACATAAAATAAAATGGTTAGTTCCCTTCTGGTTCTAACATTCTTTAAGTCTTCCACGTTAAAAACATGGATAAATATCCACCTCGAGAATATCACGTCAGCTAGTTGGTTCTCGGTATGGTAAATCATGGTATGGTCTTTACAACAAGAGATAAGAAAAGAAACAATAAAGAGAGATAAAAATAGTCTTCAGATTTCAGACAAGTTGTTCTTTGTTCTTTAGACAGGGGAGGCCCCTAATGTGCAGAAGAGGTTGGGTTAACAAGAGTAACAAGCCCTGGAGGTAGCAAATAAGGGGGGAGGATATAAGGAATGCCCCCTTGGACAGGTGAGAATCTCTCTGAGCCTCAGTCTCCTAATCTACAAAATGAGAATAAGAACTGCCCTGCTCACTTCAAGGATTATGAGGATGGAATGATTTACTTATTATTAATGCTCTAAACAAACATACAGCATTATTAATAAGCTTACAGCATCGTGATGACTGTTAGATGGAATACAAATTATTACTACTCAGTGTCCCTATCATTTAGCAGCTTGTAATCTGTTGTAAGTAGTTCAGCTTTTTTTTTTTTACAACTAAGTTTTTTGTTATAAAAACATAAAACAAGTTTTCCAGACCATATAAACTGGGACACATATTCCTACAAGTATGAATTGTACTTATTTCAAATCACTATTAAACCAGGAAGTTCAGGATATTGGTTACTATAGCTTAATGTCATTTCATCCTTTCTGGCTGTAGTTTTGTCTAGAAAGTAAAACCATTTTCCAAGTGTGCTGAATTCCCTGGTTAAGAGATAATGAATTCTTGAGCCAGCCCTGATGGCCTAGTAGTTAAAAAGTTCACCACACTCTGCTTTGGTGGCCTACGGTTTGGTTCCTGGTTGCAGAACCACATCACTCGTCTGTCAGTAGCCGTGCTGTGCTGGCAGCTCACAAGGAAGAACTAGAAGGACTTACAACTAGAATATACAACTATGTACTGGGGCTTTGGGGAGGAAAAAAAAATGAGAGAGGAAGATTGGCAACAGATATTAGCTCAGGCTGAATCAGCAAAACAATAAAAAGAGAAAGAATGGATTCTCAAAAATTATTGCAGGGAGAGGCAATATAGCATAGTAGTTAAGAGTTTCAAACCCCAGTTCTACCACATATTAGCTATATAATCTTGGGTAAGTAACCTACTCTCTCTGCACGTCAGTTTTCCTTATCAGTAAAATGAGGATAATAATAGTGCTTACCCCCACGGAGTTGTAAAGATTACTAAGTTGATATATATATATGCATGTATACACACAAAAATAAGTTATATATATACATACACATACATACATACACACATATGGCACTTACTACATGCCAGGCACTGTTTCTAAGTGATATATATACCAAGTGCCTGATATATATAACAGTGCCTGGCATACAGTAAGTGCTAGCTATTATTATATTTCAAAGATATTTTTGATGCAAGCCATCTCTAGTTCCCACTAGAAGGCAGAGGGATAGTTTGAAGTACCACTTCATTTTGGAATTGGTAAAATATCAACACTGGATTTGGTTCTTCAATATGCTAGGTTGGGCTGGGCTTCTCTTTTCTGATTTTGCAGCTTTGTCTTGGGATGTCTAAGGGAAACCTAGAGACAGGAAAATCTAGACATTTCTGGGGGAAAAAACGCAAAGCGAAGAAAAGACGACGTGAAGAGAGAGAGATGGAAATTGTGGACATGGAGCAGATCATCTAAACAAACTCGATGTCTCATGGGGGACAGACATTGAGACTGAAGACTGAGTAGGGTAAGGCTGGCACTCGCTGTTACAGGAATAAGAGTGATAGGTGACAGGCTTACAGGTATCTTGAGGATTTTACTGTATTCAAGATAATTTTGTTCTCAGTACCATCCCGAAGCTATGTTAATGGCTTCATAGCTTGGAGGTCCTTTTTTTCTCCTTAATAAAAACTTGTGGAGGTCTAGGGAAGAAAGTCGGCATCATTCCTTTCTGAGGAAACCCACCTGGCTCACCACACTCCCTCCTCATGCAGCTACACTGCAGGGACAGTCAGAGACAAAAACCGCCAAACAAAAATGAGGGGTCAGTGGTACAAACAAAAAGACTAGGGAAAGACTAGGGCATCCAAGGAGACACACTGGCCTCTGAAGTCACTCTCATTAGAAAACGTGTCCTCCCCCCAAATATTCTGTGATTAGTGAACTGAAACTGAGTTCTCAAATTTCTGTTCATATATGCTACTGAACTATAAGAAACTCTTGTCTAAGGTAGAGTTAAAACCTACTGCTAAGGCAAATCAGCTAAGAGAAAAACAACCAAGTATAACACTCGATGCAGCTAAGCCCAGGGGTCAGCAGCCAGATAAGGAAAGGAAGTGGTGGTCTACCTTCAAGAGGATAAAATGCCAACTAAAACTGCCAGTGACGGAAGCAAATTTGTCCCAGATAGGGAACGGGATTACAGCACCACAGACAAAGCGTTAGTGACATCTTTCTCTGATTTTCTTCCTGTAAAACCAAACAAATAAACCCACCAACAAGCAAAAAACCCAGAGGGAAAGGAATTCTTGAACTGAATTGACATTTACTGGGGACAATTCTTGATTCTGCCCTTATCTAGCTACTTCTGTGACCATGGGAAAACTATCTTACTTCAATTACTTCATATTTAAAATGAAATGCGTATATGTGTACATGTGTGGGGGGTTTCTCTAGCTTGCCTCTAAACTCCCTTGCAGCTCTTACATGCTATGGTTTCTCTTCAGAAGCTGAAGTAAAGAAGAGGGCAGCAACAGAAATGCCTCTCTACACTGAAAAACTGCAGTCACAGCTTTGACACCAAGACATCCAAAGTCCAGAGAGTTTAGCACCAGTTTGAGGATAACAAGTTAAGATACTATTAATAACCTGGAAAGCTTGAGTAGCGAGCCACTTGAAATCCCATGAGACCACATGCACACAGTCACCTCCTGGTGGCAGCAAATTTAAATTGCAGGCTCATAATTTTGAATAAGCACCTTGGAGGCAAAAGTGGACAGAAATAAACATTAGTGTCATTAAACTATGAGTAAGGGTCAATATTCCATTTCTTAGGCTGTAACTTGCCTACTATCTGAATGTCTTGTAGGTTTCCTTCCGTGTATGTGCCCAAATGACTTACTCCTGAAGAGCATGCCTACACTGCTTTGAAAAGAATCCAAATCAGAGAGCCACTTCTATTACTAATTTACTAATTATCAGGCAGTCAATGAGACCCAGTCAGAATGATCTCTCACTTCAGGCTACCACAAGCCAATAATGGCCTAGTAGGTAAAATCGTGAGTGAATAAGGTAGTTTTGTAGCAGAACTACACGTTTTTTTCTTCTGTTCTTCATTTTGGTTTCTCTCCCTAGGATAATCCTCTTTACCCTCTGCTTATCTAGAGTCTAACATGTTAGCACTGTACCTTCTCCATCAACCCACCTGCTCACCAGAAAGAATCTCATGTTTCAGCCATTTCTAGATCCCCTCTTCTTGATCAAACGCAGCTGTCCTGTGACCCATTCTTTCAGAGTTCTGCTCTCTGCTTGGCAATGATTACTTGGTCCATGCTGAAATACGCACTTACATGGCTTTATGTGCTCTTTCTCTCAGAGAATATACGTGGTTGTGGCCCAAAATACCTACATCCAAAAGAATGGGCCTAATTTGAGAATTTCTAGAACCTTGGCAGGGGGAAAGTGAAGGGAGCCTTTCAGTGCCCTGTGTAAGGTTAGTTTAGTAGTGAAACCAGTGAGTTCAGGCAGGGCCAGCCCGTGGACCCTATCCTGCTTGCAGACTGGGGCAGCCTGAGAAAGGAATAAATGAAAATGGTAGGAAAGGAGAGCAAGAGAGGGAGAAACCAGGAGGTGTGTAGAAATAATGAAGCTTATGGATGAGCGGTTGAGGAAAGAGGTAAGTTTACTCCATCATCTTCTGCTGCTGATTGGCTGCTCCATTTGTGTGGCTCTGGCAGCCACCGTGCTGACACAATTGACTCACCCCTAGAGATACTGAAAGGACACGAGTTCCACAGCGTGAACCGCCCCTTTCTCATTTTGAAGAGATCGTTTTTCTTTGGCATCAACTACCAGCTTTTATTTCTTAGATAAACATTATGACAGTTTGGTAAGTGAAAGAGAGGGTGAAGTTGTTGTGTTCTTGAGGCCATCACCCCTTGTGAAGACTGATTTAGTTGTGGTTCTACAGTGGGTGGGTACAAGAACACGTGCACATGTGTCTGCGGAGTGTGTACGTGTGATCGTACCTATTTGAGCAGGAAATAGCATGGAAGAGTGATTTCACAAGGTTACAAACAAATGGAAATGGGCATTTAATTAAGCTGTCTAATAAAGAGCTGAGGTTGATTATTTTGGCCACACTCCTTAGTTCATTTGACTCTCATGTTATTACTACAAAAATATCTAAAAATGGATATTTTGAAAGCCCAGCAATTGCAGCATTTCCATGGAAACACAGCAAGGAAAGAAAAGCCTGTCTGGACAATCTCTACAGAGCAGATGACACTTGCTACAAACGACTTTTCGCTGGACAAAGAAAATGAAGACTTGGGTAAATGCTTCTTCCTATATCCTCCCTAGCTCTCTAGACCAGCAAACAGCCAGCTGCCCTCTTGTACCCAGGCAAAAAGAAGATATTTGAAAGTTCAGCATAATTTGTACTCATAGCTGAGGCTCTGGATGCATAAGAAGGTCCCAAGGACATGTTTGTCACCTCTTTGTATTGTGTACCTCTTCTAAGTAGGGATAAAAAGGATTTTTTTTTTTTTTTTGTAAAATAACATCCCTGTTCAACTGAAAAATATCACTGAAGAAAACTTACAAAACAAAAAAATATGCAAAGGAAAATTAAATCACCCATAACATTCTTAACTTCTTTGTATATTTCTTTCTAGGCTTTATTTTGTGTGTGATTGAAATTGCGGTCATGCTGGACATACAGTTTTTATATATTATATCACAAGTCCTTTCTCATGCCATTAATGATCTTTGACAAGGTGATTTGTAATGACTGCATAATATTTCACTATAAAGTTGAACTATGATTTGTTTAATGAATTACCCAACATGAGATATTTAGATGGTTCCTAATTATTCAAGATTATGAATAAAACTGCAATGAAATGGTTAGAAAGTTTAACCCTCCAGATTCCTATGGTCGCCAAGAATTCACAAAGCAGGGCCAATAGAATTAAGCAGACTCTTCAGTCTGCAGGAGAAATGAGCCTGGAGGATATGTTTTTTGTATCTTCCTTCTGTTTCCTCTATGATCCTAATTAGAGTAAATCTTTTGATGTAGGAAGTGGGAAAAGTAAAATTATGAACTTTAGCCTGGGGAGTCATAGGAAGTCTAGGTTAAATAATTTATGAAGATAGATATTTAGTTCCTGCTCAGAAATCTCCTATAAAGGGGGCTTTAATTCCTTCAAAATTACATCCTATAATGATTTTCTATTATGCATTGGCACTAATGCAAAAATTCAGCAAATGATTGTAGGTAGGTAGGAAGAAAGAAAGAAAAAGGGAGAAAGAAGGAAGGAAGGAGGCAACCATAACTAGGCAGGAAGGATCTATGACAATATTTATCAGCAAACTCAATACCACCCAAGGCCATTTTAACAAAACTGAGCAGAAGATCATCCTTCCATTCACTCTATTTACCATAAGAGAGAAAAACAACCATACCAACTCAAAATTCCCTAAGAGACTTGCACACTAGTAGACTTGGCCACTAATCTTGCCTGGAGTAAAAAAGCCAGAAGTTGGACTATAGAGTCAAGATGAAGGAGTCAAGAGTTAATTGACCTAGGATCAAATAGGACCCACACTTAGCAAGGTTTGAAAGGGAGTGCATCTTGAGAGGTATTAAATAGAATACAGAAAGATCAAACCACAGGAGGTCCTTCTTCATTAGATCATCCAAGGATGCTCACTTCTGCCTACCTAATAATCCACTTCTACCTGCTATACAGGTGAGGAAAGCTCCCATGGGCAGTTCAGATTCCCCACCCCGCCTGTCTTTACTTATATTACCTGTAGAGTTCAAGTCAGAGAACTAGAGTAGGTCAAAAATGTGATAGAATGGGCTTTTGCCTTCTTTTCTTTTTTAGGAGAAATGACTAGCCTCCCATTGTCAAGAAAAAAATAGGTGAGCATTCTACTACTCGATTTTGTAATCATCATCATCATCATTATCACCAAGTAACAGACATTAAGTAATTTTCCCAAAGGTACACAGCATACCCAATGAAGATCTAGATCTGGAAATCAGACCTCCCTGGCATCTAAGATCTCGCTGTACTTAATGTGTGTGTGTAACACACATATGTGTATGTGTGCACAGATACACATGCAAATATATGTATATGCATACACAATACATAGGTGTGTACAAACATACACATATGTCTTATTCTCTACCCTGCTTAAATGGGGCCTCGGACAGACTAGTTTGGGAGTAGGAAGGTGACTGAAAGGGAACATGCAGATAGCAAGTCCAGCTGGATGGCCCCAAGAACAGCTCCTCCATGACAGCCACTCAAAATGATGCTTTTCTTTCCATCCTGACAAAAAGTCAGAATCTGAGAGCTGTACATCTCTTGAATCGAAAGATCCTCACAGTCACACACCCCCTTTGCATCCAGGCAGGACTGCTCCTAATTTCTCTCATATTTTGGGATCCAAGGAATGAGACTATGCTACTTCCTGACAGCCGCTTGCTTGAATAAATTCCCTGTTGGAGAAAACTCCTCCCAGCCTCTATTTCCTGGCCTTTATATGCAAGTCTACATGGCAAAGAAGAAAAAGCATGGGCTTTGGAGTCAGAAGGACTTGAGATCAATTCCTACATTTACCACATCCTAGCTATAAGACTCTGGGCAAATTATTAATTTCTCTGATCTGCAAAACTGGAATAAAAAATGACAATTCTCATGGCTAGTGATTAGACAGATAGATAGATAGTCTAGCACATGGCAGAAGCTAAATACATCATAGTTCCCTCTCTCTTTCTTCCCCTGCCTTAGTATCGAGTTGCTCTCTTTAGTACTATTTCACATGAATGTGCTTCTATAAGCTGAGTCTGTGGGAGAGCAAGTCTCAGGTTCAAATAGGACCAAGCTTAGAAGGTTGGAGAGAAATCTTGGAAAACCATGGTTAACAATGACTATTCCCATCTCCCACACCCTCAACCCTGGTAACACTTTACACTTCTCAGCTAAGATCTGCCCTGCCCATCAAGTCCCTGTGTTTGGGTTTGAAAATGTAAAGGGGAAATAGAAGAGTAAGGAGAAGGAAGAAGAGCAGAGGAGACTCAAGAGGAAAAAAGGAAGACAGTGAGCTGGGCTGGTGGTTAAGAGCCCCAGGGCACTCGAGAGGAGCACAGGTAACATCTCTGCTGTGCTACTGAGAAGCTCTGTAACCTCAGACGGAGATCCTTCTGAGCCTTAGTTTTCCCACATGAAAATATGTTTAATAAAATCTATATCATAAGACTAACATGAGGATGATATACGTGTCTGGCAAGTAGTAGGTACCCAAATTTTAAAAAATACTACCTAATATACACTGAGTGCTTACCATGAACTAAATCTTAGGCTAGAAAAATCACCTGGACTACTCCAGGCTTAGTTACTATTATTATTAATTATTATTATTATCAATATCAAATACAGAAGAAGACGAGAAGAAAAAGAAAGGAATCTTGGACTCACATGAAAACCATAAGAGGCCTTATAGCCACTGAGTCCAACTGCATAATTTTATAGATGAGGGAGCCCAGGGCCAGGGACATAGTGATTTGCACAAGTTCACATGGTTCTGTAGCAGCAGAATCTGGACTAGAATCCCAGCCTTTTAGCTCCATGTCGAGAAGGTGGGAGATGTGGCTAGAAAGGCTTCCTGGAAGCCATGGTCGCCCTTTCAGGAGTGGCATTTCCATGGAAACTGACCTTGTCCACCAACTCCTTGGGGAGCCAGCACCCCCACAGCCCTCACAAGGAACATGACTCCCATTTATTCACACTCCATTCCATCACCCACAGGATCATAATTAAAAGAGAATACACATGCCTTTGGTTTTCGAGGCCATTATTAAGAAGTGGGTGAGCCACAAGCAAGCAGACAACCAGGCAGGAAAACCTGGATTAAAGCTAATCCCCTCGATTTACAGAGACTCATCAGAGAGTGGTTGTGGGTCCCACGGAGAGGAAGCAGAGCCAGCGTCAGGGGGCTAGCTCCCCAGCCCTTCAGCTGCCTGGGGAATCTCAGTTTAGAAAACATCATCTTTTCAGGTTTGTCTCTGACAGGCGCTGCACTGCTTCGCATTCATTCTCACAAAGTGCCAGAAAAGCCTGTGAAGTAGTAACAACCAGGCTTCTTAACGCATTTCAAATATCAAAAAATCAACTTAATTAAGTAGGGTTAATTTTTCTTTTCCTGAGCAGCAATTAAACCTTAATTAATACTCCATTAAAATGAATTCCTGGGGGAACACAAGCATGCATACACCTAAGGAGTCCATCTGCCAAGGGTGGTATTATAGAAGACGCTAAGTGTGCCTCCTCACTGGCCACTTACTCCATTTCAGAGTGCCCACAGTAATCAGAAATGAAAGGCAATCACCGGTTTGCAACCCTCCTCCTCTCTAAGGGCCCCTCTGCCTTGCCAACAACAGAACGTAATCCAACCTCCCCTCTCCTGTCTCCACTTCGAGAACTATTCAGGGCCAGGTTTAAGCCCAGCTGGCCTCCTCCTGTGTGGAGGGCACCTCGGTCCCCCTTCCTTCGCTGGCCGCCACTCCACGATCAGGCAAGGTGAGGACCAATTCACTTTAACATGCCCCTGCGGCTGACCTCATTAAAAAGATTGAATCCCTTGTTTTAAAAAAATAAATAAACATACGAAACATTTGCAAACTCTGTATGTTCCTTGCTGATAGCAAAGATGATCAAGTTCTGCAGGACTCTGATTTTTGACAGGAAACAGCAACCAAGAGAAATTAGGGATGAGACGGGAGGGAGTCTCTGCTGTTTTCTGTTTCCTCCCGCAGTGAGTTTCTATACCAGGGATTCCCTAATTTCTCCAGCTGCAGACTGAACGCTCTAGCAGACTCCCCAGGCCACCTGCTTCTGCCACCCCCTCCTCACTAGGGACGAGGAGGAAATTTTGCTGCATTTTGGTTGAGACCTAAATACAGGTTATCAGGAGCAAATTGTTAATATCATCACCATCAGGAAGCTAGTAATCCTAAGACCCCCAAGATACTGGGCATACCTTGGGGACCATCTTACCAGGAAACGGACCTGCCCCTGGCCAGAACATATCAACCCAGCCAATGCCCTGTCTCCACCAGCTCCCCTTACCTCTTTGGTGTGCGTGTGGAAGGAGACAGACATGTCCAGGAGAAGCTTCCGCTGCTCCACCCTGCGCACAAAGTCTTGGATGCGCACCTCCAGGTGTCGAGCTGCCTTGTAGATCTCCTCGGGGTCACATTCCCCTGTCTGGGCCAGCTGCTCCGCTGCTTCTAGGAGCTTGTCAGCATTGGTGTATGTGTTCTGCCGGCAACAACAGGGAGGGAAAGTCAACCTGCAGTCACGGACCGAGCTTCGCGCCTTCCCCCAGCCCACCCGGGGCTGCCCAAAGCTGGAGCACAGGGCGTGGGCGCTGAGCCGACAGCTCCCTGATCTGGCACCGAGGAGCGGAGCGCCGAGCTCACCCGCCGCCTCTCAGCAAGCTAGCAGCCTGCTTGGCAGCTCAGCACCAGCGGGCACTAGCTAGGTGCCTCCTCCGTCCCTGGGATTTCTCAGAGGTGGGGCGTCCCTGGAAAGAAGTGAGGAGACAAGCGAGAATCCTCATTCCCCATCCGCTCCCCTCCCACCGCAAAGATCCATCATTGCCCCCACATCTCAGGCAGTTAACCGCCAGAGTCGGAAATACCTCATCCACAAAGATCTCTGGGTTTCTATGTGAGAACGCCAGGGAGACAATAACTGGGAGACTTGCTCAACTTTTCCCCCAAGTTCCTTGTAACTACTGGTGTTTATCTTTTGGAACAGTGCTATCTCTTTGGAGGGGAAGGGGTCAGCAACTCAGGGAGCTGACAGAAGGAAGCAGGCACAGGCTGAGGAGATGCAGACCATTCCCTGTGCCCAGGGAAGGCTTACTACTTGCAGGAAGGTTGGGGAGGAGCCTGATTTTGTTTATCATAAGCTGCTGCATGCATACTACTTTCACCCACACACACTCGCTCCCACACATACTCCTCCACGTCTGTACACACCATGGTATTCTCCAGATCATTTTAAAAGGCAACCGACTTGTAATTATTATTTGTCAGGATGCAAGCCACTGCCTTTATAATAGTTATTACACCTATGCCACGGATATGACTTTTCCTGAGCAGGTTTCCCTTAAAAAAGATCTCTTGGTATACCTTGATTTAGAGCTGGTGACCCAGGTGTACAGTATATTTCTGAATATCCCTCTAGTTGCACAATGCCCTATAGAGTGATGAACAAGTAGTTGCTGGTGACGATGTGAATCTGGCAGCAGAAACAGTCAGGGTCACACGCAAAGTGAGTGGAGAATTGAAAAGGATTAGGGAGCAAGGACGGTGTGTTGCTTTACTTTGCCCACAGAGAATTGGCCTCCAGTCTCCATGGAGGTTTTGGGACTCATCTGAAGATGGAGGTGTTAAAGATTGTGTTGTGTCCCCCCACTAAATTCATATGTTGAAGTCCTAACCCCCAGGACCTAATAATGAGACCTCGAAACACAGTCATTGCAGATGTAATTAGTCAAGACCAAGTCATAGCAAAGTAGGGTGGGGCCCTAAAGTGTCCTTACAAAAAGAACCCCATTAAAGAGACAGACACACACCAAAAGAGAACACTGTGCGAAGGGGAAGGCAGAGATCCGGGGATGTATCTACAAGCCGAGGAATGCCAAAGATCGCCAGCAAACCACCACAAGTTACAAGACAGGCATGGAACAATTCTCCCTCATATGCCTCAGAAGGAACCAACCCTGCTGACACCTTGATCTTGGACTTCTAGCCTCTAGAACTGTGAGACAATACATTTCTTTTGTTTAAGCACCCAATTTGTGATCCCTTGTTACAGCAGCCCTAGCAAACTAATACACAGGGGTGGAGCTTTTCAGAGGCTGTTCACCCAGCCTCTTGATTGTACTGCAGATGAGCAAGCCTTCAGCAAATGTGTCACAGCTTTAAGGAATACCAAGAGAGGCTATGGATCCTACACTGTCTGAACAGCAACTGCCCAAGGTAAATGCCATCCTACAGCAGGTGAGGTGGGGGTGGGGCTGAGGCGGAAAAGGAAGAAAAATCCTTTGGCCCCACCTGGGGAATTCACACCAAACCAGATGATCCCTGTGTGAGGAAAGAGGCTCTGCCACTTAGTTAAATAAAGGTGCGTCAATTCTGGAAAGCAAATGAAGCAAGTACTCAGAGTCATGATGGAAACACCCGCAGAGGTGGGAAATGACCCACAGGAGGAAACCTCTGGGGCTGTGGGTCAGGTTGAGGAAGGCTCTTATGCAGTTGTCCTTAATTTCTAGAAAATATACCCAGAGCTGACGGGAGAGGTTTTTTTTTTCAGGAATCCCTCAAATTTTCCGCTTTAAACGTTAGGGAACCTCAAGGAACCCCAAAGAAAGCCAGAGGCTGTGATTTTGTATTTTCTAGCCAATAAATAAAAATTTGTGGCAAAGCCAAAGCAAGCTTGCTTTCAAGTTAAATTTGGAAGCAATAAGAGATAAATAAGGGGCCGGCCCCGTGGCCGAGTGGTTATGTTCGCGTGCTTGGCTTCAGCGGCCCAGGGTTTTGCTGGTTTGAATCCTGGGTGCGGACATGGTACTGCTCATCAAGCCATGCTGAAGTGGCATCCCACATGCCACAACTAGAAGGACCCATAACTAAAAATACACAACTATGTACCAGGGGGCTTTGGGGAGAAAAAGGAAAAATAAAAAATCTTAAAAAAATTTTTAAAAAGAGATAAATAAAAAGCAAAACTGAAGTTGAAACCGGGGCTCAACTTGCTTTAACTATACTCAGTTAACTATACTCAGTTGTCTGTTTGTGAAAGTGGTTAGATGATGCATTACTAAAACCCACCCTACAGATAACATCTCTGACGGCCTGGGTCACCATGGTAACAGGTGCTTGAGTTTTTCAGGAACTGAGAGTTGACTCCCTGGCCAGTTAAGGCTGGTTAAGACCACCGACTCATCAACTGGGCCTGTGCTAGATGACCCATAGGTGACCCTTTGAGGTCAAGGAGCTGAAAACTCCACCCTCAGATCATAGTAAAGCCACCATTTTGTGAACATGCATCCTAGAAAAAGCCATGAAGCTTGACTACGCTTGTGCAGATCATAAATTACCTCCCTTCTCCTTACCGCCAATCATCTATTCCCACTTCAGACCACCCCACACCTTTATCCCATAAACATCCCTGATCCCCATTTCTCCGGGAGGTGGATTTGAGATTGGTTCTCCTGCCTCCTCGCTTGGCTGCTCTGTGATTAAACCCTTTCTCTTTGCAAACTCATCATCTCGGTGATTGGCATCACTGTGCAATGGGCAAAATGAACCGAATTCAGTATCAAAGTGACTACCAGATGTAAGGTGGATAAGCTGTCCTGGTATGCCCAGGACTTCTCTGGTTTTAAAACAGAAAGTCCCATGTCCTGGCAAGCCTGTCATCCTGGCAAGCCTGTCATCCTAGGCAGACTGGATGGCTGGTCACCCTAACATATACCTATCACTGTGGGTGTCTCAGGAGTACAGACACATATACAATGTATACTGCCTCAAAGGAGAATAGAGTCATCCCTGAGAGAAATAACATGACAACACAGAAAATGGGGCAAGCAACACAATAATAGATAACTAGGGGTTAAAGTTTCTCAACACGAGATAGGTGCTGAGAAGAAAATGAGTAAAAACTGAGAAAAATAGCCAATAATGATTGAATATTTTTCATACACCAAGAACCTTCTAAAGGTTTATATGCATATTAACTCATTTAATCTTCACAATAATCCTATGAAGTTAATATAGCCATCAACCCCATTTTACAGATGAAGAAACCGAGGCACAGAGAATTTCTGGCCAAGGTCACATGTTTCATAAATGGTAGAACCAAGATTAAAATTTTGTTGCCTGGCTTCAGAGCCTGAGCTCCAAACCACTGCACTACCCTGTCAGATGAAGATGGGCCTTGCATGCCACGCTGAGGTGTTTTACTCCAAAGTAGTGGGAGGCCACAAAACAGTTTAAGTAGAAGAGAGGTGCGACTGGTTTATCATGTAGAGAGACACGACCCTGAATCTAAACAGAGTGAAGGCAGAAGCCTGAGGAGGGGCAGGATTTAGCAGAGAAGGAGGAGGGCTTCTCACAGTCAGGACTCTCTCCTTTTGCCCACGGTTCTCTCTGTTTCTTCCATACTGCAGCCATTCTCATGCTCACAGTAACAATGTGCTGCCATGGGTATCTCCATACTGGTCTGTGCACTCCTTAAAGGTGAGTTCCATGTCTCATTCATCTTTGGTTCTCCATGCCAGGCACGGTGGGTGGTACACAGTAGGCACTCACTAAATGTTTGTTGCATGAACAAGACTCAGAGATGGGAATGAGCATGGCATGTTTGGACAAGTTGAGCCAATCTGACTAAAATTGGGCAGTGGCAGGAGATCCCATTGAATAAGGCAGGGAGGAGCTAGATAACAGATTTCATAGAGAGAAAGGGACAGTAAAGATAGGTGGGAGGCAACGGGGTCAGCACTAAAAGCCGGGCTCTCCGCTCTACCGGTTGCCCAGCCACCCTCCCCATCACTACCAGAAAGAGCTTCTAAAATTCAGATCCAGTCACCCCTCTCTTCTACTTAAAACTGTTCAGTGGCTTCCCCCTACCTTTGAGGTAAATACCTTAGCGTGACATGCAAGGCCCTTCTTCATCTGACACCTGTTTTTCCATTCAGCTTCAGCTCACATCACTCCCCTACAAACAGTCTATAAAATAAATTGCTTACACTTCCAGAAACTCACTGCACTGAATCATTCCTCTGTGCTTTTGCCCAGGACGCCATTCCCCGCTTTCCTACCTGACCAACTTTTACTTACCCTTTAAGACCCAGCCCAGGCATCACTTCCTCCAGGAAGTCTACCCTCATAGCCACTTCTCTCTCAAGGCTGGCTTAGATGTGCTCCTCTGAGCTCCCAGAGTGACCTGTCCAACCTCCTCCTTGGTACCTGCTATATTCTAAAGCAAATGTTTGCCCTTCTCATCCACTTAGGGGCAGATAATGTCTTTCACCTCTTTCCCTTCATGCTTTGCACGGAGTAAGTTCTCCATAAATATTTAGTGAATGAATTAATAAATTAAAGAATGCAGCAATCCCCATCAATCATAATAATCAATCCTTGGCCCTCATCAACTACTTCATACAAGACCTGACATGCTAGAATTCATGTTCAATGTTCAATCCCATTTGGTTTATCCTACCTCCTGGCACAATCTTGAAATACGAATGTGCTTAGAGAATATCAACTGAAGTGTTAACAGAGCAATACACTGATGCCTGTCAATGCCCCAAGGTGGGGCAAGGATCACAACAGGCTTCTACTCTCCTTCCGATCAAATAAACAACAGCTTCTGCCCCAGGGCCAGAGTCCAACCTCACTCTGAATGCAGTTCCTAGGCATTCTTTGGTTTCCTAGCCTTGCAGACCCTGCCTTGGATTTGACCCCTTATCAACATTTCCCAACTGATACATCAAAAAAGAGTTATGAGTGCTGGGATACCAATCCCTCGGCCCTTGGGGCTTTCAAGAGGGCCTGTGGTAGCCAGAGCCCTGAGTCAGAGATTTGGGCCATAGGGATGGCTGCAGTTCCTAATCTTCCCTCCCCAGCCCCCAAGCCTGTGTCAACCAGGTAAAATGCCCCAGATAATTCAGCCCTAAAGTCTACCTCCCATTCCCCTGCTGCAGCCTTGGTCCATTACTTTTTTGCTTTTTCCTCAGGGAAAAAACAAAGCATTCTAGCATAACTTGTCTCCAAAAACACAGGCATCCCAGAAATACAGGTATGGTTTCAGACTTCTTGGGGTGAAGCAGAGGGACAGGAGGCAGGCTTCTTAAAGGCAAGGGATGAAAGAAACAGTGAATATAGACACTTCTGGTGTCAGGAGTTGATCTCCTTGGTAACATGGAGTTAGCACCTTGCTCTGGGGATGAAGGATGAGGCCTAGAAGTCACTCATTATTCAAAAGAGGCAGTGTGGACTGGAAAACATGCATACCAAAGGACCAGGAGAGATCGTCCCTCCTGATGATTATTTCTCCAGGTTGGCATGACTGGAACCAATGGGCAGTGAGAGGAAAGAAGCAAAAGTACACAAGCATTAAAGGAACAGGAGACACGCGGGCACTAGGGAGGGGCAGACTTGTCTCTGGATCTTGATATTAGTGAATGGCAGGCAAATCAAGGTAACGCCCCAATCTTTGCATTTAAATAGTACTTTATAGTTGACAAACAAATCTCTTTCACTTTCCCTTCTTACCCAATCTGGGGCAGATCTGCTGAGGATCCATCTGTGCGTGAGAAAACTATGCAATGCTGGGGAAAGAACCACTTGAAACGATTATAGGTAATAGCACCCAGGACCCACACAGGGCTAGGAACAGTACCTGTCTCCACCAGTGAGACTGGAAAACCTCCTGATTCACAGGATATTGAGTTGAGTACTCAGAGGAGTCTTGCCTCAGCAGGGGTAAATAATGAGCCCTAGACTGAGCACTGCTCTAGTCTCACCCAACACATTTTAAAAGAAAGACCTGAAAGGATCAAACTTTTTTCAGTAACTTAACTCTGTCCCAGAACAAAGCTTAAGAATATATATAGGAATACAGAAATATCCAGCAACCAAGAAGGTAAAATTCACAATGTCTAGTATCTAGAAAAAATTACCAGGCATACAATGAAGCAGGAAAATATAAACTATGATGAGGAGAAGAATCAATCAAAACTGAACCAGAACTGACATAGATATTAAAATTAACAGACAGGGTATTAAAATGGTTATTAAAACTACTTCATATGTTCAAAAAGTTAAGTAGAGAAATAGAATATATTAAAAAAAAGACCTTGCTTTTCTAGATATGAAAAATATACTGGATGGTATTAACAGCAGGTTAGACATTGCAGAAGAAAGGACTACTGAAGTTGAGAACATAGCAATAGAAACTATTCAAAATGAAATGCTTCGAGGAAAAGAATTTCTAAAAATGAAGCATCAGTGAACTCTGGGACAACTTTAAGCAGGCTAATATACATGTAATTGAAATCTCTCAAAGAGGAGGAGGGGAGTGGAAAAGATATTTGAAGAAATAATGACCAGAAAGTTTCCAAACTTGATGAAAACCATAAATCCACAGATCCAAGAAACTCAACAAACTCTCAAGACAAGAAACACAGGGAAAACTACACCAAAGCACATAAAAATTGAGTCAAATCAAGTGGGGGAAAAAAGAAAAGAAAATATTAAAAGTGGCTAAAGGAAAAAGACTTGCTACACACAAAGGAACACAGATGAGGATGACAGAAAACTTTTCATCAGAAACAGTACAAGCAAGAAAACAGTGGAGCAACATCTTTAAAGTAAAAATAAATAAAAGTCAACCTAGAATTCCATGCCCACCACAAATATTTTTCAAAAACAAAGGTGAAATAAAGACACTTTAATGCTTACAAAAGCTTGAAGATTTCTTTACTAGCAGACTTGCATGACAAGAAATGTTAAAAGGAGTCCTTCAGGAAGAAGAAAAGTGGTAACAGGTGGAAACATGGATCCACACACAGGAAGGAAGAGTACTAGAAATGCTAACTATATGGGTAAATATATAGGATTTTTTCTTATTGTTTAAATCTCTTTAAAAGATAACTGAATGTTTAAACAAAAATAATAACAATGTAGTATGGGGTTTATAGCACATGTATAAGTAAAACATAGGACAATAATAGCACAAAGGCCAGGATAGAAACAGAAGTGTACTGTTGTAAGATTCTTATACTACATGTAAAGTGGCATAATATCACTTGAAAGTAGACTGTGATAAATTAAAGACACATACTATAAACCCTAAAGCAACCATTAAAGTAACAAAGAGTTATATTTAATTAGCCAACAAAGGAGATAAAATGGAATCATAAAAGATATTCAATTAATCCAAAAAAGAAAGAAAGAGAGAAAAATAACAAAGAATAGATGAAACAATTAGGAAAAAAAACACAAGATGATAGATTTAAATCCAAACATATCAATAATCACATTAAATATAAACTGTCTAAATGCTACAATCAAAAGACAGGGATTAAAAGGTAAGTTCCAACTATACGCTGTCTACGAGGAATGTGCTTTAAATGTAAAGACACAAATAGGTTAAAAGCAAAAAGATAGAAAAAATATAGCTTGATAACACTAATCAAAAGAAAGCTGGGGGGACGGGGCTGGCACAGTGGTTAAGTGTGCATGTTCCACTGTGGTGACCCGAGATTCGCCAGTTCAGATCCCGGGTGTGGACGTGGCACCGCTTGGCAAGCCATGCTGTGGTAGGCGTCCCACACATAAAGTAGAAGAAGATGAGCATGGATGTTAGCTCAGGGCCAATCTTCCTCAGCAAAATGAGGTGGATTGACAGCAGATGTTAGCTCAGGGCTGATCTTCCTCAAAAAAAAAAAAAAAAAGAAAGAAAGCTGGGGTAGATATAATAATTTCAGACAGTAGATTTCAGAGCAAATATAATACCATGGAAAAAGAAGGTCATTTCATAATGATAAAGAAGTCAATTCATCAAGAGAATATAATAATCCTAAACATTTATGCACCTAATAACAAAGCTTCAAAATATGTGAGACAAAAACTAATAAACTGCAGGACAGCTCTGGTGGCCAGGTAGTTAAGTTCAGTGTGCTCCACTTCATTGAATCATGTACCTCTCTGAGACTCAATGCAAAATTTCCATTTCCTCTGCTTCTCTGTTACTTTGCATTATACTCACTCTCACTGCATTCTCCTTAAAGGAACGAGTCCTATCTTAGTCATCTTTTCTATCTCAACTACTCATCAGTGTACCTAGTAGACACAGTGCTCTCCTTTCGATAGGCACTCAACCCAAAAACTCTGCAGCCCAGCATCCCGTCAGCAGTAAGGCTTGGAAGTGGATGTTTACGTTATCTCCTAATGTAGGTAGTCCCCAGTTTAAGAATGAGTAGTGATCCAAAAGTTCCTTTGTGAGCCTCTTATTCAGCACTAGAAATGTACTGTCCACGTAAATGGGAGTTAGATTGCCAGGATAAAGTAAAGAAATTCAGTTGAGCACACAATATGTTTAAAGAATAGTACTGATACAGCACATCATGTACAATCAACCAAAATTTATAACTCGGGTGGTACAGGAAAATGTTTTCGAGTTTTCATCTTGGAGCACCAGGCACACATTTCTCCTCTATCTGCTGGCCCTTTCAGGGGAGGAAGGGGAGGGACTGACAAAGGCAAAGTGGTCTTTGGTGGGAAGCAGTAGGAAGGAAAGGAAGAAACCACTTCTTGGTACCAGTGGTGGGTTAACCCACCACATTACATCCGCTGGAAGGACATCTTCCTAGATGTCTTGAGTAATGGAACAAACAATAGTCGCCTCCATTAGGGCAATTTGTATGTCCAAACAAGGAGTGTCTAATAGTAGTCCTAATGAGATGCTCCTTAAATTGGAGACTGTACAAATCTTCAGCCTACTAACTGGGACTGATACCAAAAATAACTACTGCAGATGCCGATACCTCCCAACACAGATAGTTTGGGTGCTGAGATTATCTCTGGGAACCTACACACTGGCTTTACCACATTTACATACGCGATCATCACCTGTCCCATTCTCATACACATCTCTACTTGCAGAGAGCATTTTCCTCTCTATATCTAAAATACTGCAGCACCTTTTCCTATTAATGAGAAATGCTTTATTTTCAGAACTCCACATTTTTTAAAGTAAAGTTTTATTTTCCTGCAGTCTAACTTTTATGTGTTTTAGAATGTTCCCAGTTCTAGGTATTCTGAGAAAAGAAGAGCAGTTGTTCTTTGCTAGGGTGTTCTCTCTTTTGCTGATTCCTTTTCTTTCCTTGTAATCCTCAGGAACCCTCTGCATTTACATGCTATGCTCTAAACTGAAAGGAACTTCAAGGTATTTCCCCTTAGCTGCAGGCTGGCAGATGAATGTCTAGTCACTCTCAGGGAAGACAGCAAAAGAAACAATGAGAATTTACTGTTAGCATATTATCTATTTTATAGAATAATAACAACAGCATAGACACACTTTGCTTCTGGGCCAAAAGGCAGGGTCAATCCTAGAGGCTGCCAACACAGGTTACAAGGTGTGATTTGACAGAAGACACCAGGTCCAGCTTGTAAGAAAGGACTAGCCAGATTCGAGAACATGTGACCACCCTTAGGGAAGTGAGACAAAGCAAGGAAGGACTTTCTCCCTGACCCTCTCCACCCATGCCTCCAGGGCATGGAGAGCAGATGAGGGCAGAGACAGGGCTGTGAGGCAGGCCTGGGAGAGCCAGGACTGGTGCCTACACCGAACACAAAGAAGATGGTGCAGACAGAAAGGGACTAGAGGGCAGAAGTTGGCCCAGAGCTGCAGCCTTGGGCAAAGCAGAGGGTCCTAGGGAGCTGAGCAATTAGGAGATCAACACCAGGAGAGTGTCATGCATAGACAATGCTCTGAAGATTGTAGAGGGAAGCATTTAATCCTCTTCCCACTAAGAAGGCCCCAGATGCAGCCAGCTGGCATCCATATTGCTGCTGGGAAGCTACCCACCACTCTGGGAATTTGATAACACGTCTCCACCCTGGCCGCCCTCCCCCGCCCTCCTTCCCCTCTCTCTCCTCAACCTGGCAAAATAATGAAGGGGAACACGTAACCTCAACAGAAGAATGCGGACAGAAAATATTTTACAAGTGAAGAAGGTAGACCTACGTGTTCAGACGTGTATACGTGGACTGCCCAGTTGCCCTGGCCCTGTACAAGCTCATTCTCACGTGGAATTCTTAAAGCCAAAGAAACAAGCAGTCGGCGAGACAGCACCTCCATAGAACAAAGATGAGTAGGGCCACCTGCTGCAGGGTTTGGCAATTCAAGAGATTTGGAGGGAGGCGGGGGGATGTACCCAAAGCAATGTTCTCTCTCAAAAGATGTAACTTTGCCGTGTAGCTGTTTTTCCTGTTTTCCATATTCTATGTTTGGCTGTCAGTGGGAGGCAGTGGGCGCGAGAGGGAGAAGACAGGGCTTTGGAGAGACAAGACAGTTGGCTCGAAAATACCGCTGTAAACCTTGGGGCTTATGGATTTCTTTCTCTCTTCTGTTCCACCCCTGAAGGGGACAGACAGGGAAAGGCTGTGTCTGACCCAGGGAGATGCGGGTCAGATGATGAGCGAACAAAGCAGAGGGTCTGACCCGTACTCCTGCTTCCACACTGGTAAGCTGGGCTCTTCAGGTCCTTTCACCCCTTTTGGTCACATGTAGCCCTGGGGGTCCAGGGCTATCCATATCTAAAGAGATCTGCAGGGAGCCCACCACCTTTGACCTAAGAGCAGAGGCCACTGACCCTCTTGACTGATAGTGGTCCTGCTCACTTTCCACCTTCACAGACCCTGGACCCCTCCTACCTGCCCTGCTCTTACCTTGGTTGACTTCCCTGGGTTTGATCCACATGTGGAACAGGGTTTCTCAACAGCGGCACTGTTAACACTTTGGGCTGGATAATTATTTGTTTTGGGGGTTGTTATGGGTTGACTTCTGTCCCTCCAAAAAGATATGTTGAAGCCTTAACTCCCAGTACCTGAGAACGTGACCTTTTTTGGAAACAGTGTCATTGCAGACATAATTTGTTAAGACAAGGTCATATTGAAACTGGGTGGGCTTTAATCCAATATGACTGGTGAGCTTATAAAAAGATGGCCATGTGAAGATACAGACAGAGAGAGAGAGCCATGTGACTGACGTGAAGGCCAAAATTGCAGTAATACAGCCACAAGCCAAGGAATGCCAAAGACGGCCAGCAAACCACCAGGAGTTAGAAGAGAGGCCCGAAACAGATTCTCCCTCACAGCCCTCAGGAGGAGTGAACCCTGCTGACACCTTGATCTCGGACTTCTAGCTTACAGAACTGTGAGACAATACATTTCTGTGTTTAATCCACCCAGTTTGTAGTACTTTGTTGCAGAAGTCCTAGGAAACGAATACAGGGGCTGTTCTGCGTACTGCAGGGTGTTTAACAACATCCCTGGCCTCTACCCACAGAATTCCAATCGCAACCCCTTCCCCAGAGGTAATAGCCAAAAATGTCCCCAGATATTGCCAAATGTTCCCTGGGGAGTAAATCATCTTCCGGTTTAGAACCGCTGTTTTAGACCATAAGACCACAGAAGAAGCCCCAGTGAGGGAGGCCATATAACTTACTCAGTTTACAGTGCTTTTCTGATAATCCTTCCGATGGCAGAAGCTTACTGAAGGAATCATCTAATGCTGTGGTTCTCGTCCAACAGGATGAGGGGGTGGGGGAAGCAGTGCCAGGCCCTCCCCCAGATTACTCAAACCAGAACAGGCGGGGAGGCGGGGCAGGGTTGGGAGAGTATCTGATGGCATATTTTCAAAAGCTCCCCAGTAACTATAATTGCAGCCACTATCTAAGGCTGAAACCACTGATCCAAGGGCAGGGCTCAAAGCCTGGGCTGAAATACTGAGGTGAGATAAATCACTTGTGCCTTTGGCTACAGCCTTTCCATGAGTGGTAATGCTCCTGAAGACCCGAAAAACTTGGGGGAGCTAAGGATAGAAAATAGATTTAACACTTTACTTAGTAAATACTGTAACTGTGGTTTATAAAAGTAAAAAACTAGAAATAACTAAAATGTTTAATAATAGGGTGTCAAAATTGACTTTATGGGAGCCATTTTAAAATGGAGTCAGAGCCGCCTTTCCCGAGAAATTGCCTTCCTGTCTTGAACCTGGGACTGGGCCAAAACGGCAATTGTTTTACAAGCAATTGTTTGAGAAGTCATCAGAACAGACATCTCGATCACAAAGACTGATGATTGTGGACTCTCTGAAGATAGAATCAATAGTCAATCAATATTTAGCCAAGACTAGCTCTCTGCTTCCAACGCCAACCAAAATTTTTTGTAATGCAACCATTCCTTCTTTGCCTTCAAAAATCCGTGACTTTTACTTCCCAGCAGGACACTATTTGGGTTTCTACCTGAATCTGTGCTCCCTGAATTGCAATTTTTGATTCCCAAATAAACTCTTTGCCTCTTAAACTGGTTTCTGTTTTTACGGGTTGACAAGGGGGATGGCTCACTACATTGTGCTACAGCCACATGAGGCAATCATTACAATTATGTTTCGAAGACTATTTAGTGATCTGAGGAAGTGTTCCTGATATAAGATTAAGTGAAGAAGTCAGGATAAACCAAAGTATAGTTCTGATTCTTCCTTTCTTTCTGTCTACCTATCTGTCTATCTTTGGGAAAAGCTACTACTGATGATGATGGCTGCCAGTTTTGGATCCACTCACAAACATTATTACATGTGGTAGGTTATGCTATTATGTCACATTACAGATAAGAAAACTGAGGGTTGGAAAGGTAAAGAAATTGAGTAAGCTCACATAGCTGGTGAATAGCAGATGGTGATCTGGAATCACATTTACTTGACCCCCAAGCAAAACATTCTCTGCATTCTGCTGTGCTGAATGAAATCTGCCAATAAATATTAATAGTTTATATATAATTATCTCTGAGTGACATTAGGGATGATTTATCTTTTCCATTATTTCCTTGTTTTCCAAATGTTCTAACATATTAATTTCATAATGTTCCAAATATTCTAAATGTATTAATTTTATAATCAGAAAAAAATGGAAAAATCATTTAAAGTATAAAAATTATATGCAAGGTATTCTTTAGAAATTATTCCCAAAAATAAACAAAATTTTTGTATTTACATGTGTTTGCTTATTTTGTATGTGTAAGAAAGATGTGCGAGATAACTGTGATTACCTAGGGAGGGAGGGGTTGTGAAGTAGGAGTGGAGGGGTAATTAGCATTTTTATTTACATATCTTTGCAATGGTTTCACTTGTTATTACAACAAACAGGAATCTCTTTCAAAATCTGAAAAATACCAAACAAAAGAAATTTTAAAGGAAAAGATAAGGATCCAATATATTTATGTCAATTGAGCGCATTTAGAAATACACATAAATTTCATTACAAATGTATTTAACTTAGAGATGATTGAATTTTCCTGGTTCTGGGATCCTGAAGATACTAATGCTTGACCAACCGCAGTGAAATATACAATCACAAAAATTGTAAAATCTCTCTGTAGCCCCCAGTCAGAGATTTCACCTTTCTCAGTTTGGACTTTATGACATCGCTCATCATAGCTCAGAGGAAACATGATTTTGGTATGACATATATATGTAAAAAAGACCCAGCTAAAAATAATCACCTATGAAGTGCTAGAAATTATTCTCCCTGGGCAGAGTGCCAGCATCAACTACCCATAACCCTGAGTTGTCTTCCTCAGCAGCCAGAAGTAAGAGACATGTCAAATTTGGAAATACTTAAAAGTAAGGCAGCCTCATGGACAACATTCCCCAGAGCCTCTGTCTGGAACGGGGCTGTATGGCTTGGTTGAAAGGCTTCCCTATCATCATTATATAAATATCAAAGCCCTAGTGCCCAGGGCAAGGAGCTGAATGACAGCAGCACAGTGTGACAGGCAGGGCCAGTCCTCTGGTACTTGGAATATGAAAGTGACATGCTGGTGTGGGTTCAAATGCTTAGGGTTCTTTAAATGAAAATCAGCAAAACAAAGATGGAGTGATGCAAAAGTGAAAGTGATAATAGAAGAGATCCAATTCTAGAAGAATCATTCTCCCTCTTCCGGTCTCGCTGGTTCAGTCAGGGACTGGGATTTCAGTGGCTTTAGAAAGACCTCGGTCACTTACATCTCACCTTCCCCAGGTGTATCGTAAAAATCATCATCATCACCTAAGAGAAATATGGCTGTTAGCCACAGGGCCGCTCCAGAGCCCGCAAGGAGTGACACATATTACTCTAGAGGCTGTATTCCCTGATCAGGCCCCCCTGAACACAGGCCAGCCCTAGAAGGACACTGCAGTGTTGGGAAGGACCCTCAGTGAAGGGAAAACCTTAGCCTCTGCAGTGGCCCTAGAGTGTCTCTACTCATGACTGGAATTAGTGAACATTGCTGTGCACCCCAAGGCATCAAAAACAAAGGGGGGGAATTACATTCAGGATGCTTTGTATACAAGGCACGGAAAGTTGAAACTCTATTTCAGAAAGTTCACCATCAATAGAAATGAAATTTGAAAAGTTGCAGCATGAAGTGCTTAGGGTTAAGTCTTGGTTTTCTATGAAATTAAATTATGTAGAACAGTTCATTCTCCAAGGACGCGAAAGAAATGAGGTGTGACAGTAGTATAAAGTGGTGATTTAATGCTGAGGGCACACTAGGTAACGGAGCCATCAGGGTAAGATGGATAAGCGTGGAGAAGTTTTCAGAAAGAGGCAAGTTTTTGAGCCAACTTTAGAGTCTAAAATGTGAAGGCAAGGGGAGGAATCTGCCAGGCAAGAAAATGACTCAGGCAGAGATCCAAATTGGGAAGTCGGGAAGATGTGAGGGGCCTTAGCAAGGAACTAAGACAGTTAAAGTCCTGGGGGTTCTCCTTCAAGCCAGGGTTGGTGATGGAAAGCTTGTTGGTGGCACATGGCAGAAGTAGCTAATGTCTCTTCAAGAAGAATGGCCCAACTATCCTCAGAGAAGCTCAGTTCTGGAGTCAGAGAGCCTAGCTCTGGTCCTCACTGTGGGTCAAGCCCCAGAAACTGGCCATGTGGTGTGGAAGAGTGGTGGGGAGAGGTGTGAGGGATGCAAGAGAAACAGAAGAAGCAGAACCTAAGAACCGGGCCACCTCCACACTCTTCTCAAAGAGGGCTGGATTCAGACATTTGCTCCAGGACAGAACACCATATATCCACTAAGGGCTGTTCACCACAGACCGTTGGTCAAGACCCAGGGCCCTCTGAGAACTCAGGATCCCCACTTTCAAAAAGCGAACAACATGTTCTTCCTACTTCCTTTCCTTAGAAGATTGAGTGAAAAGACTCACCCACTGGGGCATTTTCTTAGAGCAGAGATCCTATGGGAGATCAAAGTCTCCCCACTTACGGCCCTCAGGGAACGGGGCAGAATCTGAATAGCTGGAGATTGGATCAAGAGACAGGGAAAGGTCCTGAGATCCAGGCTCAGATCCCATCATTCACCTCTTATCTGGAGCTCCTAAATGTTCCTAACTTTCGCAGGCCAAGAACTAACTTTCATGACCACAGACTACACCCATAATCCTCATAGTCCTGAAAGCCTTGGCAAGAACAATGAGCAATTCAATACAAACCCACCCTCAACACTATAAAGGGAGAAAGAAACAATAGTGTTATGTGCATGGTAATGTAATGCATAGGAGCAAGCTGGCTAGGAGATGGGGTCTGGCAGGTGTGAATAATTTCACAGAATCCCAAAAAGGTAGACTCAAGAGCCACTGTAGACCCCCAGGGCTCTCTGGAAGGGCTGGGCATGAGCTGGGGTGACATTGCTTGCTGTTGAGCAGGTCACTGCGAGCATGGCTTCCCTGTTCTCTCTGGTTAGAAGGGCATGTAAGACAACTGGTCAGAGCGCTCTACATACAAAGCATCATGCTGTTTCCACTTGATTTTCCAAAATCCACTACTGACCCCAAAGTCTCATGAATCTGCTCTTATACAAACATCAGAACAAGGCTCATTAAATCACTAGCTTTAGCTTTATAATGTGGAAACTTTCCCCAGTTAATCCTGTTCCTCATGGGAATCTGGCCCTCAAACAGTATAAGAAGCCCTAGGCATGAAGAGTCCAGTTAAACTCAGAGACTGGTCAGCACATTCTCTCTCTTGGGAAGCACCCAGTATGGGGCAATATCATCAATCTTCTCTATATCTTTAGTTTCTCTTTTCTGAGTGCGTTCCAGACATGATCTCATCAACTGTCACTATATCCCTCAAATAATAATGATCGTAATTTACATTCCCTCTGTGCTCCAGACGTAAAGTGCTTTTAAGTACATTATCTCATTTAATACCTACTTCAACTATGATGGAATAAATATTATTCCCATTTTATAGATGTAGAAATAAGATTTGGTGAGGTTAGGTGACCCGTACATACATGTGGCTCTGGGCCTCCTACCAAGGTGTTCCCATCCCTGTATTCTTCTCACTGGATCTCGTTGCCTCCCACAAGGAAGAAGGTAGGAAGAATCTGTAGCTCTCATTTGGTTGATGGGGAGATCATGGCACTAATAGTTGAAGTGGCTTTCACGTGAGGCAGAGGGAAAGAAGAGAATCTAGGAAATTACCCTGTGTCAAGGTCATCTGGTACCAAAGCTTCTGGCCACTTGAAACCACATGGGAATGTAATTTCTTGGAGTAAATGTCAAATCTCAAGCTATTCTAACTTTATAAACTTGTAAAACTTTTACCAGAGTGACCAGTAAAGCAGGTGGGTCAGAGCCAAGGTTTGCACCCAAATACCCTCTCTTCTTTAGCTGTATTTTTTTAAGCAAATGAGACTGACCGTGTGAATTTCCAAGACACTAAAGAGTCCATAATTTAAGGCAGAGTCCAAGTCTCACAAAGAAGGAGAAAACAGAAAAATGCCTATCATGTGGATTTGGAGATCTCTTTTTAGCCTTATTCACTGCCCCCTTCCCTTGCTGTTATTTTCAAATTCTAGGCATGTGATGGACTAAAGTCCACCAGAGCTATTTCAATCCATGCTTGGCATCCTTGAGGTTCAAATATATTGTACAAAATAGCCCACAGTGTGAAACACCATGGAGATATGTAATTACAGCTGAGGTTGCCAATATGTAGGGTTGTCAGCTCCTAGAATACAGTAGGACAGTTGCACCATTCTCCGCTGAAACCCAAGGGCAGTGCCTTGGGCTGGCTGGGCATTTGCCTTGCGGATCCCAAGACAAATACAGGCACCAATCCTGATGCAGCTGGGAGGTCACCTGGTATTGCAGGAGGCCATAAGAGCTCAGCTCCCTCTGCCCCAAACCTGGCTTCCTTTCCAGGTGGAATAACTCGATGTAATGCTTTGTCCCTGTCAGAACCTGGCAGCGGGCTTTTCTCCAGTTAAAAATTTATTCCAAACAAAATTGGCTCATGAAAATGCCTCTGGTTGCTCATTGGCAGAGAAAAAAGACACATATCCACTTGGTGGGTTGTTCTTATTGGTAATGTGTGTTTATTTTTTGGTTTGCATAATATACAGCCTGAAGCTCTTTCACTCAGGGCTCTTAGGGGCTGGTTCCTGGTACTTGTCGCCTACCTCCGCTGCCTCATCTACCCACAAGTTCTCAAAAGCCCTTACCCTACAGCCCAGACACTCCTGATTTTCCCTATCACCCTGAATACCACAGCAAAGGAGTACTCACATCACAGAGCCCTGAGGGGTCCTGGAAAACTCTGCCCACCTGAAACCACACTTGGACTAGAGCTGAGTGCTGTATCCTGGACCCTCAATAGAGCCCCTATTTCAGGAAAGGACCTCCCAGGAGAAGATGGGACAGACATGAAGGAAAAAGAGGAGGAGGAGAAGGAAGAAGGAAGAAGAATGGAGGAGGAGGAGGACAGAGGCTACCAATGTTACTGTTTTGAAGCACTCTCCACCACAAGCACCATCACTGTGCCCCACCCCAGCCAGGGTGAGGAGCTTGGGAGGTCCTCAGGCCCCAACACACACCCCTACAATGGGGACCTGAAAAGGCTGGGAGGGCACTATAAATCGCCGTTCTCTGCAGCTTTCTCTTGGGAAAAGATTCTGAATGCTTGGCTTCAACCCAGCCCACTGTTTTCAATGCTTCTCCTTACCCACTTATAACTGTATCTGCTTTTAATAGCCAAGAGTAAGAAGTCTTAATATTAAAGACTTCACCAGCAAAGAAAAATAACTGTAGATATACATGTATTACCAAGGATATATCATTAAGTGAGAAAAGCTGGTGAACAACGTACATACACATAGAAATAGGGGAATGTCTGGAAGAATAAACACCAAAGTATTAGCAACTGTTAGACAATTAGACAACTGAGTAGGTGGATTATTTTTGCTCATTTTTGCTCATCTCCACTTCTATATTGAAAATGTGTAGTTTTGTAATTAAAAATAAAAAGGTAAAAATAAAATAGAAACTTCATTTGGAAAAATAATCAAAATGAGAGTTGAATAAACTCAGTTTTTTCCCATTACTCTGAATGTATGTGTGCTAGAATCGTGTGGGCTCTGGGGTCAGCCGACCTGGGTTCAAATCTTGCCTCCTGCACTTGAATGATCTTCTCTAGGCCCGACTCTTCATCAGGAAAATGAGGATAATATTAAAACCTACTCCATAGAGTTGTTTCAAGGATTAAGTGAAATATTTCTGGTAAAGTTATGTATTCAATAAATGGCAGTTATTATTTTGTCTTTATAGCACAGGTTTAAAACCTTGCAAATACTTTGAAAAATATTTTTATCTAGGAGAAATATTTCCATTGTGGAATTCGCATACATTCCCCCTGTATGTAAATCCATCACGTGCTCCCTCTTACTTTCAGCTTAGATATGCTGGCTTCCACAGCAGCAAGCACATTCCTTGCTCACAATGTGTCACAGAAATGAAAGAAAGGAAGAGAAAGGAGGTCGATTTGGTTTCTCTTAATCTGGGCAGGTTGACCTATGTTGCAATCAATTATTGGAAGACATGGTAGGTAATATGTGGTTTGCTTTCAGAATCAATACTGAGCAGATGAGAAAGCTCTCCTCTGGAACAGTGTTCTCTGTTTCCTTTCTGTACTGGGTCAACGCTGCTGAGAGATGATAACTTTATTCTTCCCAACTGTATGTTATTCTCACTGTGCAAGGTAAATATGTTGTCACATGGTGAAATGAGTAGTTACACACTTGGTACCCCTCTAAGGAGGCCAACTGAATCAGAGAATCCTTAGAAGGGAAAGTGCCCTTACTTGGTGCCCAGACTCTTTGCTTCCTTCTCCCTTTTTTGGGGCCCCATGGCAGGCTCAGCTCCAGTCCAGCTACAGAAATCAAATGGAACACATCTTACCAACAGACTGTCTTCCATATCAGGTTCCAGTGGCAGCCAATTCAGCCCTGCCCTGGGGCCCAGGTTTGATAACTAGACTTTGCCCTGTCCGTAAGAGCCAGCCCTTCCTTGCCTGGTGCTCCAGCAATCCTGCCTCTGATTTGCAGCCCAGTGGCTAGAGCCCTGCTATTTGTTATGAGCCTTCCCAAGGCAAAGTGTCCATCCTCCTTGGATTTCTGAACGTACTGGCTCCTGGATGCCCAGTGCTGAGTACCCCCTACCTACCACTCCTAGGCAGGACACACCATTACTCTATTGCCTTTCCTTGGTTCTGACTGGTCAAATGGGATGGCCACCTCTTCCATAATGCTTAACCCAAGGGCTTAGCTCATCAGTACCTGTAGCTGATCTGTCCCCTTGGCACCTGGCCCATCTCAAAGGACAGGCCTACTCTTTGCAAAATAGTTAAGCAGACCACACCAAGCTGAGTCTTGAGAGATGACAGCACAGTACTTGATAACCTAGCCTGGAAGGAAGTGAGGCTTGGATGTATTCAATCACCACCACTACCACAGTCACCACTTCCGCCACAGAGGCCACCATTCATCTGGTTCCTCCTATGAACCAAATTCTCTATTAGGCACTTGCCATATTTATTTCTAACCCTCACATCATTCTTCAGGGCAGGTGTCACTATTTCCATTTTAGAGAGGACACTGGGGCTTAGGGAAATTAAGTGATTGTAACAAGGCCCAAGGCCAATGAAAGGAAAGAACAGACTGACTGCAGATACTACAATTTTCTTCACTATCCCATATGTTCCAATAGATGGGAACTCAAAACTAAGTGGGGTCCTCAAATAGGCTTGAGGAGCTAGCAAAGGGGATACATTTTGGAAATTAGGAGGTTTGGTTAATGATAGCCTGAGCTTAGCAAAAGGTGGAAGATAAAAAATGATCTCCTGGGCTGGGCCAAGTGTTGTCCACCATTTTGGGCTAGAAAATGGAAATGAAGACTCAGGCCAGATACTGGTCAAGTTAATTGCTAAGTAGGCCAAGGTCCAGCAGAGAGCAGAGCCAGAACTCACTCAAAATTTGACTCAAAAGATGCTTCTTCCAAAGTGCCAGATCCTGGGCTGAGGTTGTCCAGGCTGACTCCAGCTCAGTCTCACTAATCCCATCAGGATGGCTCTCAATTAGGTCCCAGATTATATGATTCTGGGGCCTGTGTTCTTATGAATATTCATCTTATGCACCTCTCTTCCATTTACCATTCTTAGAATTGGAAGGGGCCTCAGAGATCATCTGGCCTTGCTACCTACGCAATAAAGGAATCCCCTCTATACCATTTATTCCTTTACTTTTCAAGTACCACTCCATGTTATGCTCATCGTGCTAGGCATTGGGATAAAAAGACAAATGAGACAAAATTCCTGCTCTAAGGAAGGTCACAGTCCAGCTGGGGAGTGAGGTTAGCATAAAATTAATTACAACACTGTGTGATAACTAACATGATAGGGATGTGACCAGAATAAGAGGAGGCCTAGAAAAGAGGAATTTGATCCAAACCATGGAAGTCACTGAAGGCTTCTTGGAAGAGGTGATATTTGAGATGAATGTTCAAAGATGAATATAAGTTAGTCAGGGGTGGTCAGAGTTAAAGAGGTGGAAGGATCAAAGAGGAGACAGCAGGAGATTTGAGAGCATGGCATGTTCAGGTAAACTCCAGGACATCAGGAGGAAAGGGTGGGCTAGAGGGAGCACAGGAGGGGTACAGCCAGAGAAGGCAGTCCCCAGGACATAAAAGGTTTATAACATCAAGAGTTTGAACTTTATCCCAATGGGAAGCCATCTGTGGGTTCCATAATAAATGGAGTAGCATGATGACGTGTGCATTTTAGGAAAACCAGTTTTGTGGCAGTTATGGGGACAGATTTAAGGAGACCATGACTGGAGTCAGGTAAAACAGGAGGGTATTGTGATACTCCAACCAAGAGATAATGAGACTCTGATCTAAGGAAGTGGCAACGAAGAGGAGGGAAATAGACACATTAAAGAGGTAGAATCAGTAGGACTTTGTGATGGACTCATGACGGGTGAGAGTAAGAGGAGAATCAATACTGACTTCCAAGTTTCTGGCTCAATCAACTGGGTAGTTGATGGCCTTCACTGGCATAGGGAATACAGGAGGAAGAGCACACCAAGAAGGAGTGGGAGATGATAAAATAAATTTTGGACACATTCAGCTTGAGACCCTCTGAGAAATCAAAAGAAAGGTGTCCAGAAATCCAACAGATTTATGAACAGAGCACTCAGGGGTGAGATCAGAGATGAGACATGGATTTGGGAGCCATCAAGTAGGGGTGGCAGCTGAGTCTGAGAAAGAGTATAAAATGATGCAGGGAGTGTAAAGTGAGAAGAGAAAGTCTAAAGAACAAATCCTGGGAAAAAGGGAGAAAGTCCAAGAAGGACCAACAAAGAAACCAGGAGAACATGGTGTCATGGAAGGCTTGAGAGAAGAGAACGAAAAAAGGAGGTGATCAACAGGGTCAAGTGCTTCAGAAAGACTGATTAATATCTGAAAAGTGTCCTTTGGATTTAGTAAAAAAAGCATTCATATGAAGACTTTGGTAAGTTCAACCTCAGTTGGCCAGAGAGAATAGAAGCCCAACGGCAGGTGTCAAGGGGCATCTAGGAGGTGAGGAAGTAGAAATGCAAATACAGACTCTTCTCTCAAGAACTTGGGCTATGAAGGGATGGAGAAACAGGGGAAAGTGGGGTCCAGAAAGTAGTCTTGGCTTCTTTTTATTTGTTTGCTTGTTTTTAAGATGAGAAAGCTTGAGGATGTTATATCCTAAGGGAAAATGTTCACCTCTACTGGAAAACCTCCCGTGACAAGGAGCACACTACTTCGCAAGACATTTAATTCTGGTTTGAATAGCTCATAAAAAAGCAACCGTGGGTTAGAAGTGATACCTGAATTGAGCTAAAATTGTCTTCACTATACCTTTCACCCTTATCTCTGCTACAGGGAGACTTCAACTATCAAACCCACCCTCCCTGCCTTCCATAAAACGTTATTTACTCAAAACTGAACATATTTAGTTACTTCAACTCTACTCTCCTGGCATCTTTCCAACAGTCACAGTATAGTTTGTCAATATCCCTTTGAAAATATATTTTCTAAAATTAGGCACACTATTCCATATGTGATCTAAACAGCCAACATACAGAGAAATTCTTATTTCTCTGATTTAGAGGTTATATTTTAATTTACGTCATCACTCAAAAGTCTTTAATATTTTTCCTTACTCTGAGAGTAGAGTCTAAACTCTATCATCTAAAGGTCAAGGTTCTTGAGAGTCTAGACAATCTATACTCTTTCGAGCTTTTCTATAATGATATTCCCTCTCTACCATGTAGAACCTTTTGCTTTCATCAGTTATTGATGTTTTATTTACAGTGTTGCAAAATTTACAAGAGACGCCAGGAAATTTGAGGGCTCTCATCACCATCATAGTTTTCCTTGAGACAGAACTGAAATCATATCAGAATAGCATTTTTCATATCTTCCATCTGATAGAGCAGACCATGGTGCTCTCCAGTAACAATCATGCCTTCTTTTTTGTTCTCCTTTTTTTTTCTTTTCTTTTATTGCAGTAAGATTTGTTTATAGCATTATATAAATTTCAGGTGTACAATGTAATATATTTTGAATTCTGTGTAGATTACATCATGTTTACCAACCAAAGACTAATTAAAATCCATCTCCTTTTATGTCTACTATTTCTCCATATTGTTTACTACCCTCAGGCTTATAGATTTCATAAAGATGTGAACCTTTCTGATATGCCCTCACCTCTCCCATTAGAACAAATCCTTTAAACAAAAAATCCTCTTCCATTGCCATTTTCTACTTATGGTCTCAACATCCTAAAGTCCCAGGAATATTTACCATATTTATCTTCTTGTGTTGAAGTTTAAGTACTTTATTTGTTATGTATGCTTTTTGTTGATATATGGGTAAGGAAGGCTATACATATTGTTTTCAGTCTATATTCTTGGTACCGTTTTTTACCTAAGGTGACCTAAGAGCCTTTCCTTCACAAGGTGCTTCTCTCCATCTCACCTTTGTGCTGCCTCATATATCTGGTTTTGGCTTTCCCAGAATAATTTTCTCCTTTCACTTTAAAATTTACTTAAATCCTTCTAGATAGATCAACAAGGTTTTCTGTGAAAGCATATCCTTCCCAATCTTTACAAGATGCACTCTACCCCTCACCAGAAGTCCAGCATCCTGGCTCTGTAGGATATAGTCCAGAAAACTTTTTAAACATCATCTACATAGGCAGCCATTTATTTCTCAAAGCCTCCCTTCTTTTCCATAGTCATTGCCGTCACATGGAACAAGATACAAAAACACCACCTGTGCTTTTGAATCTTTCAGTTTGCTACCCAGAACTTTAAAGTCATTAGAAATGCAGTCCCAATTTCTTCTGAGTGTGCCATTTGTTCCATACAGGAAGCAGCAAAAGCGAGGGGACAACTCACGATCTTGGTAAGAGGTTCTTGCCAGGCTCCTACAATATCTTGGATATTGACCTCAACACCTTCTCAATTCTCCACATCCAGTGTAAAAAAGTGACCTTCAAAACTCTTGGTTGGGAGTTATCCACAACATAAAACATCTTTCTTCCTCCTGAGAGTGGTCACAAGACCCCTCCCATCAGCTCATGCCAACAACTTCTCCCCACTGCTCCGTGGAGGGACTATCCTGAATCCACTCCAACGGGAAGATTACCACGCAAGATCCAAAGGGTAAGACTGTCCTTCATTTCTCTGCTGTTTCACATTTTTCCACTTGCCCACTTCATGACATTAATTTCTCTGCATTTTCCTGGCTTTCTTCGGCACTATTTTTTTTATCCTGCCTAAGAACCTTTCATCCTCTCTAAGAAGCTGGAGTGTGAAAAAGCATCTATTTAAGCTCTCCCACCTTTTCCTTCTGCTTGCATTTGCAGATGCTATAATTGGTCACCATCTCAGGCATGAAAAGAAAGATGGAACTTACTCAAAAGGTCACTACACCACCCCCTAGGCAGGCGTATTTATTGGATCGCCAAATGAAGTAATGGTTTCTCTTGGTTTCACTAGAAATGTTCCTTGAAGACCCTAAAAGGTTAAAGGTTATGTCTCCTCTCTTACTATGAGCCTTCTTAGAGGGTTAGAATATGTTTGCTGCATGTTTTTCAGTAGATTGTGGGTTTCTCAAGACAGAAACAGTGCATCTCTTTAATTTTCCATGGTGCCCAACACAGAGACTTGATGGGACATGGAAACTGATGAGGGTTCCTGCCCCACTCTGAGGGCACAGGCTGTCCATCTTCTATGGATTACCCTATTTTATTTGCCCTTAGTACTCTGTGAGGTTAGCTGATTATACTTTGAATATCTTTGATGGGCAAGGTTACTGACGGGTCCACTAAAATGTTTCCTTTCCATTTTTGCTGATTTTGACCCTCAGTCTCAGAATGATTTTTTTAAAATGTATTCTATTCAAGTTTGAGAAAAAGTAAGAGTCAGATAGAGAAACAACTAACCAGAGAGTACAGAATGAAGTACTTAATTGTGCCTGTATCTTTCTTTAAGTCTTTCTCTAAATGGTTTGTTTTTCCAAAAATGTTACACTAATTGCTACTTAATATGATTAGCTATTTAAATGGGATTTTATGCTTTGAGATTTTAGATAATTTATATTTGAATGGAAATGCTTGCTAATTTTTGACTAAGCTAGCTTACAGAAAGTCTGGCATTTCAGATAAAGAAGTCATAAAGCAGACCACTAACAGAGCAGGCGCAGCTGCTATCTAAACCACAGGCACTTGAGAACCCTCCTATAAGTAGTAGCAAATCTCGCAGGACAAAATAGGAGTACCTTATTCCATTCTACCTTCTGGGCAGCCATGGACATATCTATGCCCTGACAGCTATGCTATTATGGGCAGCAAATCCATCTTATACTTGTTTACACTCCTGATGACACCTAAGGTGCCACACACAAAAAAAGTAAAAATATAATGTGTCTTTTAAAATCTGATTTACACTAAGGCCTGAGTCATTTGATGTTTGTTGGTAACTTGAGCTAAGTATCTACCCGGACCAGAAGAGGTTCCCACTAGTACTCAGGTCTTCCATTTGAACATGGATAATCTCAGTAACTTGGACTAGAAAAACCTGTAGAGACAGACCCCTGTGCGTCCCCTGGCCCAGGACCCTCATCACCTGCCTGTCAGGAGCCTCCACCATCAGGCCGCCCTGACTGTGGCTCCTTTCCACCCTCAGCTCAGCGTCTATGTAGGCTATTCAACGAGTGCCATCTGCAGGATGAACTGAGGACTCATGAATACTTAATTCACTTCCTTCAAACGACAGGTGAAGAATTTGTTTAAAACATGTTCAAGAGCTAGTAAACACAACATTTAAGTTAAAGTTTAATGACAGATAAGGGGTTGCTACCTTAATTCTTCAGAGATATCATTTATATTTATTTTAATAACTGCCTTAAATGTCTTTACCAGAAAGAGTGACCAATGGTGAGAATCACAGATGCCCCCACTATCCCAAGGGTGGAGACATATTTGTTCTGGGCCTTCAAGCTGCCCCTTGACCTCTCCCTCTGCGTCGCCATTTTCCCTGCTTGGGGGCTTGCTCTTCCCTGCAGAAGGGCAAATTTCCAGGAGCTGTAACAGATGCAACAGCTCTCCTGCTTTGATTCAAGACAATTTTTTAAACCTGAATACAGAGAACAGGAGCTCAGAATTCCCTTCTCATATCAGCCTCGGGTCAAAGAATGATGAAATCATAAAGTTGAAAGACATTTCTTCACTGAACCATGAACCTCTATAATACTGCTGACAAGTGACCCCCGGCATCCTACTTCACACCACGTGTGACACCCTTCCTGACCATAGCTCATAATCAGCAACCCAAAACAACAAGGGGCAAGTTTTCTACAATTTCACTTTGGACTTTTGATCTCTGGCTAACTCAAGCATTATCCAATTCCTGCTTAAATCCACCCTTCTCCTTCCAGTAGCCCTTACCTACTTGAGAGCAGAAGCAAGAGAGAGAGTGCCCTTCCTCGCCTGGATTGCCCCCTTTCTCACCACCTGAGTGTGATGATCACCTTGCACAGAACAAGGCAGGGCTGAGGCAGGCGGCTACCAACAGTCCATCTGCCTACGCCATGGTGGGAGTTGGTCTTCCTATGTGAACTACCAATTCCTGGATGCTAGGCAGCTCCACTGCCCACTCCCTTCCCCAGAGTGGGGATGGGGACATAAGACAGGATTAACTTCCAGACTAGGAGACCCATTTCTGGAGGCCTGTTTACAGGGCAATGCAGCGACCTCATGGCCTCTTGCGTAGGTGTTCCATTTGTGGCCCACATCTGCTGCTCCGCTTTCCAGAGAAAAACACTCCTCCAAAAAGCAGGACCCTTTTGGAAGGTAGAACTCTCTTCTCTCTCACAAAGATACAGTCGCATCAGAAAGCAGAGGCAGGAAGAAGAGATTATACCAAGATTACTTGTTGGCAGGGCCAGGGAAAAGTTGTAACATATGCCAAATGGGATGGCCACAGCAGCATGCTCCCCCAACCCCCCAATTCATGCTCTTTGTCTGTACTCTCCATGAGAAAACTGGCACTAGGAAATGAATTTTACACCCAGTTCCTATTCCTCAATAAGGGACAGCAGGGAGTTAGGGTAAGAACACGACTCTGGAGTCAGACAGACCTGGGTTTGAATCCCAGTAGAACCACCGACAAGTCTCATGACTTGGGCACACTGAAGAACTGAGCCTTAGTGTCATCTTCTATAAAACAAGGCTAATGCTATCCATCACTCAGGAAGGGTAGGAGATAAAATACATAATGGAACCATAAGCTCTCAAAAATGTGTCCATTCTTTCTTTAGTATGAATTTACGTTAATGTGTCTCTGCTGCCAAATGAAAGGCATTGTCCCATGTGAAAGGCACATCAGCCATCAGTGAGAAGGTAGAGGAGCAACTGGGAGAAATGGGGTTGAAGTTGGGGTGGCCACCAGGCTTGCTGAGTTGTAACAACACACAAAACAACCCCCTCATGGGTCTATAACTAATGCTGGCATTGCCTATGAGACTGTAGCAGGAAGAGGGCAAGGAGAAGTGGGCTGAGTCAGGGCTGTGAGTGGCTCTGGGGACATCCTTCCCAAGTAAGGAGGGGCTGCACCACAGGACAGATGAAAGGCAAGAGCACCAAAGCTATGGTATGGTTCTATTCCAACAGATTTTCCCAGGTACCATGACCCCCACTCTTAGCAGACAGGGAGTCCATGTGGCCCTCTCCCATCTTTTGCTCTTTAACAGGCTGGAGAGGCACCCAGAATGCCTGGCTACCCAGATATTTAGGGTCTGTGCTACATCTTGTCCACCAAAGGCACATTGGGCCTGAGTCTATATCACATTGGCATAGCCCAGCTCATTCTGCAGAAGGTCCTTGTCTGGCTATGAGGCATGCTTTTTTTGTTGTGGTGGTGGCGGTGGTAAAACATACATAACGTGAAACTCTTTAAGTTCGGTGGCATTAAGTAGATTCACACTGCAGTACAACCATCACCACCATCCATCTCCAGAACCCTTTATCTTGGAAAACTGAAACTCTGCATCCATTAAATAATAACTTCCCATTCCCTCTAACCCCAACCCCTGGCAACCACCATTCTGTCTCCATGAATTTGACTATTCTAGGTACTTCATATAAACGGACTCATACAATATTTGTCCTTTTGTGACTGATTTATTTCACACGGTATAACGTCTTCAAGTTCCATCCATGTTGTAGCATGTGTCACATTTTCCTTCCTTTTTAAGGCTAAATAATTCCATTGGATGTATATATCACATTTTGTTCATCCATTTATCTGTAAATGGACACTTGGGTTGCTTCTACATTTTGAGTATTGTGAATAATGCTGCTATGAACATGGGTGTACAAATATCTCTCCACACCCCTGCTTTAATTCTTTGGGGTGTACATCCAGAAGTGGGATTGTTGAATCACATGGTAATTCTAGGTTTAATTTTTTGAGGAACCATCATACTGTTGTCCACAGTGGCGGCACCATTTTACATTCCCACCAACAGTGCACAAGAGTTCCATACGAGGTTTTCTTTATTCCATAGGTGGGGTCTAATACACCTGCATTCCCCAGGTTCAGGTCACTGCTGACTCAGTCTTTCTGGCTGCTGTTAGGGCTCTGACTTTTCAGCATACACTTGCAGCTCCTCTAGAGACGTGGTATGCTCCACAACTTTCCTGTCCTTTAGCAGATTCCTTTGGTGTTTGGCAGGCCCTCTCCTTTTGCACCCACAGCTCATGTCTGTCTGGGGCTGGCAGCCTCCCTGGGTGAGGGTTGGGGCTCTGCACAATGCCCAGCAGGACACTCACATTGAGGATTGCCTACATAGTGTGACGGGAGCCAGCCCTGGTTAAAGCTGTGACGTGGCAAACCCTAGCTTTGTTGTCCTCACCACTCCAGCAGCATACACCTCTCTGTTCTACACTCATACCTTTCCCAGCTTTATTCTTAAGAGTCTTATTTTCTACTGCAACTGATCACACCTGACAAAACAACTGGACAGCAGTGCTTCATCTTGAAGATGAAGATTTTCAGGATCCATTTGGAAAACTCCCCAAAAGAGGAATAAGGGAGTTAGGATAAAATTTTGAGGATGAAGGCTCAGAACAGAAAGCCTCTTATATCATTCTATTAAGACAAATAGGTAAGCCATCTCATACAACAGCTCTGTGCAAATTAGGAAACGGTGCCCTTTTTGGACCAGGTGTGCAGCTCAGCTAAAAGGCTGAATAGTGTGTAAATTACAGACTAAATATTGTGCCAATGATACAAAGGCGCATTCTTTGGGCACATTCAGCCATGGGGGTGCATGGCTTGGTGAACAGGTTCCATCTCTCCCTCCAGAACCTGGAAGGCACACAGCTTTGCAGGCAGAGCTGGTGCTGATTTTCAGCTCCCAGTCACCTGCAGTGACAACCATAAGCGGTAGCTTTGGCTGTTGACAGTTCTAATAATGTTATTCTCTCCCACCATCAATACCTGTGGGCAAAGCATTTACAGATCATGCTGGCAGGAAGATTTTCTTTGAAGACCATAAACTGAAGGTCTATTGACCACTCTTGTAGAGATCCGAGAACAGACAGAGTTCTCCTTACACCAGGCAGGAAGGCAGCCCAGAGGTGCCATGGGCTGTCAACTTGACATGCCCCACCAAACACCAATCCACAGCCCTGGTCTCCCTCACCAGGCTCCACACACACACACACAAACACACACACACACACAAACACACACATACAACCACACACAGCATCTCACCTGAGCCACCTCTTCGAAGTCATCGTGCCTCTTCTGCAGGGCCCGGGCTCTATGCAGGGACTTCCCAACCCCTGTGTGTTTGCTGAGAAAGGCCTCACCATGGTTTTCAATCCAGTCCAACACCTGGTCAGAGGAGGAACAGAGAAACAATGACTTTCTGGCAGAAGGAAAGACATGTGACAACACGTGTGACTGCTAGAGTCCTGGAGTCCCCATCCCAATCAGAAAGCAGCGGTCCAGGTGAAAATGTTCAATCCACTGTGGATTCATGGGATTTCATTGCTGTCATTGGCAATATAGCAATCTCACCCTTAACTAACTTCAAGTCATCCTCTTTGGTTTCCAGAATACCCGCTCGTTACTTTTTCAGTGTTCTCAGCCTTAATTAGTCCATTATTTTAAACAAGTTACACAGACCATCAGGCACAGTCTAACCCTCTCACCACATTTACTCCAACCACATAAAGTCAGACATATCGGTGAGAAGTTAGGCAGTGTCAGGTCAGGGCAGTTCCTTGGCCCTCATTCCACCATAAAAATGCTCACGGCAGCGGCAACCAGTCATGGGGTCCTGCCTCATGGTGCTCCTGGGACTCTCTTCCTAATCTTGGAAGGAAATTCCAGAGCAGTCAGTCCCCAGATGGAGCTCTGCTCAAGGGAGCTGATCACCAGGACAACTGCCCATTCTGGCTTCTTTCCACCCCTCTCCTCCAATCAACCAAATAAAGAAAGGTCTTTGCATTCTAAGGTCTTTAGTATCTATGACTCTCTTAGGAAGCGGTGGAGACGCCATGTTCTTCCAGGCTTAAGATCTAGTGATTTTGCCCCAAGACGTTTTCCTTGGTGTTTAGAGAAGCTGGAACAGAGGTGGCTGGTGCAGCAGGGGGATGAGTGAGGGGATGCTGAGAAAATATGTTGTCCCGAAGGGCACTTGGCAGGGAGAGTGGAAACCCGTTAGTAAAAGCCTTGAAATGTAGGGAGGATCAAAGCATTTAACATCCATTTTGCGTTTGCCCAGATGGCCTAACAAAAATGTGCGCCTCTCAGAGAGAAAGGAAGCACTTCACCTTCTGGTCTCTGAGGAGCTGGCGCTCAATAAATCAAGTGGCCACAGAATTATGTACCAAATCAGAATTATGGTACAGACTCACCTGTTACAGATCCTGCCAAGACTCAACGGAGCCCACTCTCCTCCTGCTATACTGAACTTTACTTTAATGTTGGATTAATGAGGTACTAGCCTTCTCAGATTTTAGAATGACTTTTGGGGAAATGATTTACATGAACTAGGCCTGTTTAAAAGAATGCTTTAGACCATTTTTCTGTTTCTTCTGCAGATTGCCCTGTGGCAAGCAGGCAGACCAAATCATTCCATGATTCTGTGGAGCCAGGCAGGGGAGTTCTGGCTCTGCAGAATCTAGCCTTTGGCTTCACTTCCTCTGCCATTTGAGATAAATTATTGCCTGCAATTGTGCAAAGTATGAAAGCCTTCAAAGCTTTCAGTGACAGTATCATAAAGCCCAGACCAAGATGGTATTAGTTCAGAGAAACACCCCTATGAATATAAAAATGAGGTTTAGCAAACACCCACTTAACAAAGCCAGAAGGTCAGGTACTTATCCACTAAAATGAAGAAAAAAACGGCTTTTTAAAAAACGACTTTATCTAAACATTAGGTGTAGAGATTTTAAACATTTTACATAACAAATTCTGGCAATACGTTTTTTGAATATTCTGGAGGAACATCTGTAAAAACAAATTGCAGTAGTAAAGGAACTGGATTTTCACTTTTTTGCAAATACTGAAAGGCCATACCCAGAGGAACTTTAAATATTCCTTTCTTAGAAGAAAGAAGGGCCCACGGTTCTCCAAATAACTTACAGTGAAATTTCAACCAAAAAAATCAGGAGAGTGCGTTGTTACTTGCTTGCCATGGTTTGGTCCCACAATTCTGTATCGTAAAGGGGATGATGAGCACCAGCTTGCAAGGTCAAAGATCAGTATTTCTAATCACCAAGTTCCCTATATATTGCGTACTATGAACAGTGCACTTTTACAATTTTTATGCATATTTAAACTTTTATTAATCCCCTTATGAGAATGAATTGAAGCTTTAGAATAATTTTTATATACCAAAGAGCTATCTTGCAGCCTTCCATGAATGCTTTGGAATTTACGACAGACTTTCAGATTACAAATTTTTTCTTTAATTTAGTTTTGAGCAGCTGAGTATGATCTGCTTGTCCAGCACTGTTTTTATTAATTTCATTTCATTTCATTTCATTTTTTATCTCTAGCTAATAAAAGTAGTTATTCTAAAGCAAATTGGTTAAAGAGGAGTGTTTTTCATCCACTAGTTCACAAATGGTTAGCTTTTATACTCTCTGGGGGGTATTTCATAACTTTTAAACTTTTTTTAAAAGCAGTTTGTTTCCTGTTTAAGTTATTTTGCTTTCTTTAAAATGTCAATTCATTTTCAGTTGGTGACACTTAGTTTACTCAATTAGCTCTACCGTAACCACTTAAAAATCGATATATTTCATACGTGAGAGGCTTTCACTTAAGCATAGCTCTGCTCTGTGATGTTACATTGCCTCATTCAGTCCAGCTTCTGCCATTAGAACTGAAGCTGCGGGGAAAACGTGCAGCTCAGTGAGGATTCAGGGACTGCACGGAAATCAATTTAACAAATATAAGGCAATGGTTTAAGAAGTGAACACGATTAATTCAGTAATACATAGAAACTGAAAAAGTCCTTGAGGACAGATAAACATAATCAATACATGAGGTGTTGTTTAAAATGCTGATTTCTGACTGTTTTGTTTCAGATAGTTCATTTAGAGCCAGCCTGGCTTGATACACACATTTGGACCACATGGCCCTTTGACCCTTGATTCCATGTCCCCCATCCTTGTCCCCCATACTGTCCAGTTTCCTGCATAGACTGCTCAGCAGAGAAAGGTGCTTCTGAGCAGACACCAGCAGCACCTGACCATTACACTGCACACCGTAAATTAAGGCCCAGCACTGGAAGTCTGGATGTCCCTCGGTTTCTGGTGAGTCCCAGAATCTGAACATCATTGGTTGAAGAACAGAGTTACTAGCCATACCCCGGAACCTACCAAAGTGTAAGCACGCATCGAGGTAACCCTTATTAGCTGCCCCTTGTTTAATTTCTCTGATCCACAAGATCTTATATAAAACATTCAATTATCAGTTATAGTCAGGATAGTACAGGATAGTTAATCACGCTTAGTGATAGCTTTGAATTGGTATTTAAGCATTTCCAACAATAGGAGGTTTTATCTTTTTGTTTTTATCTGAGGGGTCCTCAGGATGTGGGATATGAATATTCACATATTGAAAGAGATATCTACTAGCCTTATTGTGCCCTAGTGCAGGTCACTGAGACAGCCCGGGGTGCAGTATTAAACAACTGCAAGTGAGGCCCTGACCCCAGGAACTCGGTCTAAGTGGGTAACAAGCACTAGACGCGAAATCACACAATTCATCATTAATCGCAAAGGTGAAAAGTGCCAACGAGCAGGGAAGGCTTCTCTGAAGAAGTGAGAACTCTGAAGAAGTTAGCTGAGACCTGAGAGAATGGCACTTCACCAAGTGAGGAATTAAACAGATCAGCAGGGCTTGAGTAGGACGTGGGTAGGAAACAGGCCCAGAGAAGGCAGGGACCAGACAGTGCTGGGCCCTGGTGAGCTGAGTCTGATTCCAGCATTCATCCTAAGAGCCACTGTAGGGCTGGAAGGAGGAGACAGACCTCAGGAGACCTGCACTTAAAATGATCGCTCTGACTGCTTTGTGGAGAATCAGCTGGAGGCAGGCGAGAATAGAGGTGGGAGAACAGGAGGTTACTGCTGAAACCCTGACAGGAGGCGATGGTGGCTCAGATGCGGCTAACGGCAGTGTGGAGAGACAGGTTTGAGTAATATCTAGGGGGGAGCATGGCCAGGATTTGCTGATTGGGGATGGGGGTGATGGAGAGGCAGGAGGAAGGCTGAGCCCTAGGGCACAGCTTGAATCACGAACCGCACGGAAGGAGGGACTGGTCACCCCAAGTGAGTTACGAGGGATTAGCACACAGGACATCTTTTTCTAAAGTTCTCTTCCAATTTTCATATTTGCACTCTGGCTTTGATAAATGACAGTTGTGCCTTTGAACTTGAGTGGGAAGTAGCACCCAATGATAGCTGTCAATCTGATTCTGGCAAGATGTGCCTTTCGTTTCAAAGAAGCAATTTTACATACTAAGGTTTAAAAATAAATTATAAATTGTTAAAATAGCTGGATATTAATAATGAAAAATCAGGGACACCAAATCCATTTGAAGAAGACACTTAGGCATAAATGGAATTAACCATGTGTTCTTGAAGGGGCATTCCACCGGGATACAGTTTTTGAGGGGCCCCTTAACCTGACATGCAAAGTTCTGTGTGGCCAGCCCCACCCCCTCTCAACCCTGCCTCCAGTGAATTCCTGCCTCACCCCTAAACACCCCAAAAGCTGCTTCTCACCTCCTGAGTTTTGCCCTCACTATTTTTAACTTCATTTGAAATGTCTGCATCATTTTCTCCCCATATCAACTTCTCAGGCTCCTTCCTACTCAGCTTTTAGGCGCCATCTCAAAATCACTGGTTTTGGAAAGGCTTTTCTCTTTAATAATCCACCCAGGCTGGGGTGATACCACTCTTCTCTGATTCTTTTCAAACCACAATTATTGCCCACAGCCAGTCTCTCCCACTAGACTCTGACCTCCTTGTGATCCCAGGAGACAGCATGGTACTCAGCACAGAGTGGTTTGCTTAAGACATATTGAACTGAACTAAACTCAAACTCATCCCCCCGACACACAGCTTGGGGGTGAATGTCTCCAGTTCCATACTCCCATCATAACTCTATCTGAGCATCTCTCACAGTCTGCATTCAAGTTCTCTTTGTGTGTCTCCACCCTTTCCACTGCCCCACTTGGCAGGTAGTTAGCTCCCGAAGGAGTATGGGGTTTTCATCACTGTATCCTATCCTTTCACCCTCCCTCCATCCCCAGCATCCCTGCCAGCACTGCACATGCAGGAGACACTCAATGAATGTTTATAGCCATGGATTGTCAGGTGCAAATACAGCTTAGGCACCCTGAATGGAGAGGCCTGACTTGCCCTGTCATTGGGCACAAAAGCCCAGGTAAGCCGGGAACCCCTCACCACCACAGCAGGCAGGCAGTCTTGCAGACAACTTGTAAAGCTCTTCCTTCTTTCTTGTGCCCCAACTTTTCAACCAGAAATTAGTCCTTTCCCAGAACAGTCTTTTCCAAGACAGATACTCACATCCTGAACCGGATTTGGGAACCAATCTAACAGTCATTATGCATAATTCCCTAATCACCCCCTTTCTTCCTCATCTAATTGTGTTTATTCCAACCAGCACACAATCAAGACAGTGCTTTTCAGGGGAGGAGACAGTTTTTTCTAGCTGCTAAGGAGAAGAGAAAAGTCCTTTTGAAGAGAACTATTGATATTTTCTGAACAGTGGCTATGCATGCATCTGAGTTAATGGGAGAAAATCAAGGGCCTAGCCGCTTTCTGTCTCCAGACTCTGATTTTTTGGATTCTTCTAACATGATAGAATCTTAGTGTTAGAGGAGACTAGGATCACTCAGCCCAGTGCAGGAGGCCCCTTTGGAACCAACTTTGGAACAATGTTTTTAAGTTGATATCTAAGCTCTACTTACATATAAAAGTGTTTTAGGTTCCTAAAACATCATTAAAATGTGGCACCAGAATGATCACCCTAACTTATAGACACCGTCCTTGGGGTCAAGAGGAACCTGGGTTCTTGTCCCAGCTCTGCCCCTAACCCGTTGTGGACCAGCTGGGTGTGTGCCTTCTCCTCTCTGGACCTCACTGCCTCAAATGCAAATGTTGGATCAGACCATCTCCCTGAATCTCCTTCCAACTCGAATATTTCATTATTTTATTCTATTGAGGGTGCAGCAGCTCCCCTCCTTGGAAGAAGAGACTATTGTCTTTGGAGAGTTTGCTCTTTGTCAAGCACGAGGCCAGGTCATGCTGCTCCTCATCTCCTCTATGCTTTGGGGATTACTACCCTTGGCTAAAGATAGTATCTTACCCAAAGCTGCACCCCTTCCCCGGTTGGCCTGCACCCAGTGACAGACTCCTGTGTATAAAGGCCCAGTTCTCACTCCCCAACATGGGACAGCCCTGAATGGTCATCCAGTCTTCAGAACAGCCCCATAGGGTTGGCTGGGGATTCCCTTGAGATGACATTGCAGCTCAACTTCACCCTCTGTCTAATCCTGCTCCTTCCCTTCCCTTCCCTTCCTCAGGGGTTGATTCCAAGACCACTTCCTAATAAATGTCCTCTGGCTAGCCCCCTGTGTGGACACCTCCTCACCCTGTTTAGACTCTGATCCTCTAAGCTGAGCTGCCCTCCCTTCATGGATGCCCTCCTCACTCCATCCAGGCTGTGACACTGCATACCACAGCCCCTGCTCCTCACCGATGGCCTTCTTAACCTGCTCAGTCTCTGCACCTATGCTGGACCACCCTCTTACACAGATGCTCAGCTCACCTTGCTTGGGCTCCGACACCCTGCACCAGGTTGCCCCTGCACAGGGACTCCCTCTCACTCCACTCTGGATCATTCTTCCCTGAGAATTCCCAGTGCTGGGGTGCCCTCCCACCAAAGCCATCCTCATCCACTCGGGCTCTGAATCCCTTGGCCACTGTGGCCCTCCCTCCTTATGGAGATGCCGACCTTGTTCAGCCCCACTTAAAAGGAAGAGCCTCCCCTTTCTGGAAACATTTCTTCACTAGCTCCTCAGACACCATCCTCACTGAGAATTCCACTGGCTCACTGACCTCTACTGCAGTCCTCTTTTCTGAATCCTCCTAGTTTCCAGCCTCTAAGTTTTGGAATACCCGAGGGCTTAGTTCTGGACCTCTTCTCTTACTTCTTGATGATCTCATTCAGTTCCATGGCTTTAAATATCATCTATGTGCTGGTAATTTCCATATTCACAGTTCTAGTCCTAATTTCTCTCCTGAGATTGAGACTCATACACCCAACTGCCTACTCTTCCTCTGCAATTTGGCATATAACGGGCACTTCCAACTTATCTAAAACAGAACGCTTGATTCCTGTCTGCTGCACTCCCCTTCTCTCCTGGTCTACCTTGTCTCAGCCAAAGATACCACAATTCACCCAACTGCTTAGCCACAAGCCTGAGTCTTTTCTTATTCACTCTTTCTTGTACACTGTTTCCACCACAACCACCCTAGTGTAGGCCACCACCTTTCCTCACTCACCCACCAGCCCTCTAAGTGGTCTCCCTCCTTTTACTTTTGACAGGGCCATCCACACAGTCCTCAGACCTATTTCTATAACCATAACCATGACAGTCCCCGTATTGAAACTCTACAATTGCTTCCGATCACACTGAGAAAATCCAAATCCTCTCCATAGCTTATAAGGCCTGACTGGATCTGGAATCAGCCTATTTCTCCAAACTTCTTACTCCTTTTCCCTGCTCTCTCTTCACCAGTCACTCTGGCCATTCTCCCATTTTCGTGAATGCATGCAGCTCATTCTGGTCTCAAGGACTTCGTAGGTCCCATTTCACATGCCTGGAAGGTCTTCTTAAGCACCTCCGGTGGCTTGTTCATTGAGCTCTCTGCTCATCCGTCCCTGGCTGTCACTATATGATCTACCACATAGCTGTTTGTTTGTGGTGGTGTTTTTCCCTCTACCTCCTAAATTTAAGCTGCACGTGGGCAGAGCTTTGTTTGGTTCACTGCTGTGTTCTCCAAGAGCACTTCCTGATAAATGAGTGAATGAACTCAACCAATCTGATAAAGGGCAAAAACCATTAAAGGAAATATAGACGTTTTGCAAGTACATGTGGAATTGAATGCCAACTCTCTGATTCCCTCATCTGGCTCTGTCTGGTTAAGCATCTTATATGAAATGGGTTATTAAGTTTGTGTTGCAATTTGATCCATGGCAAAACAACCAAGAAGTTTTATCTTTTTTTAAGTAAACTTTAGAACTCCTCCCTCTCAGCAACTACCTGCCAGCCCCCAGCCTCCACACTCTTTGCAAAGCCATCATTCTGAGGTCAGTGAAGGAGAGTTTACATGCCATCAGGTGTCCACAACACATTTTGTTCTGTTCAAGGCTCAAGTACACACGACGTGAATGAGCACCCAGGACAGTCCATCAAATCATTATTTCTGTCTCCTTGCACAGAATACTAAACGTTAGTTCTGAAGGAGAACGGCTCATACGCTGCCAGTACCACCCAGCTTCCCATCGGGCTGCGACTTGAAATGCCCAATTACCAGCAATTTATTTCCTGTCCCCTCTTTGGAACAAGTATGATCAAAATAAATGTCTTGCTATGGTGCGAGAAGCCATCATTTTTCTGAAAGGGCTCAGCTGAAACTCATTAGCAGTGTATAGTCTCTCCTTCCCCTGAGAACTGTGGTCCTTTCTCCTGACAGACGCGATGCTGAATGGAAGCTGGCTAAGAGACCAGAGGACCCAAAGATTCAGCCCCCTCCCTCGTTCCCTCAGGGCCCTCCACTCCCAGCCAGCCCACGCCTCTCCCTTCCCAATAGAGTCAAGACTGAGTGACTGGAAGTTGCTTTTGCCTATGGTACCTCCCTGAGAGAATCTCCTCATTCTTGTCCCTCAATGTCTGTTTATGGTGTCACCATACTTTTCATCACTAAAGCTTGAATCACTTAAGTCAGAGGTTCTCAAACTTGAGAATGCTTAAGAATCACCCAGGGTTCTTTTCAAAACATAGGCACCACCTCATCCACAGATTCTGAATCAGAAAGTGTGGAATTAGGGCCAGATAACTGTATTTTTAACAAGTCCACCACTCTGGCCAGATGATTTTAATGCCAGGAGTCAAAGGGCCACCTTTTGAAAAATACAGTTCCAGATTCACACTTGACAAATCCCTTGTTGTCCATAACAAAACGGATAGCAATTTCCAGTGACTTTTTTCACAAATGCTCTCAAATCCACACTTGCCTCATCACCCTAGTTCAAGTCCTATGGCCACAGCATGACTGTGGCTCCCAGGATCTTTCCACTCCAACCCAGGCTTCTACTGGCACCAAATTATCTCAGACCTTCACTCTGGTCACCTGTTTCCTCTGCTCAAAATCTTCCAATAGCTCCCACTAGTTATAAAGTGTGAGTCTTTTATCCTTTAGCCTGGTATTCAAGGCTCCAGAAATAGCATGTTGAGGTGAAAGATATGCTGCGCATAGGGGTTATCGGAAAGAAGTGACCCTGGATGGTGACTTTCTTGTTACTTGTTAACATAATAATAAAAAAGGAATTGAGGACACTAAAGGTGTTTAAAATTACCCAGATCAAGAAAGGCCTGAGGCTCAGTAACTCCTGAGAAGGGGCCTTTTCTTCTCACTGCCTCCCAGGCCCCACCAGCCTCCCAACCCTGTCAGATGGAGGAATCCAGGTCCTTCCTAGGAAGGTGCTCCCCCCACACAAAGGACCACTCTTCAGGCAAAACAGAGTTTGCCTTCAGAAAATCAAAGCAAGCACCAGGAGAGAAGCCATGGTGAGGAAGAGAAGAGAGGAAGACGGAAAGTAGGGCAGACAGGAATGGGGTGGGAAATAGAGTGCAGAAGGGAGGAGGAGTCCATGAAGTTCCCAGGCAGGAGGGTCTGAGCATGTCAGAGGCAAGCCTATAAAGCTCACTCCCCAACCTTGCCAATTCTAGCTAGGGAATACACAGAGAGGACTGGAACACAGCCTTCAGAACCAGCCTTCTACTAAGGGGAGAGGGATAGTGGGCTCCTTCTAAGATCAGAGACACCAAAGAGGCGGATGGGCATGCTTCCCTATTTTCACTCCAATCAGAAAGCCACCCTGAGAAGCAGAGCCCTCCCTCTCTCCCTGTCCTAACTCCCAGCTGAGCCTCAATCCTGCTCTTTCTGGGCATTCACCCTGCCCAAAGAATCATCTATTATCTCCTTGAATGTAGTTAGATGATTGGATTATCACCATCAAAAAACTTAACTGAGATCTTTAACACTGCTAAATACTACCAGGGACAAACGGACAGCATTCAAGATATATGCTACAAAGGAAAGCATCGGAAATGCTGAGTTAACATAATTAGGATTGTAAAGAACAAATGAGAATGGGTAGCGTCTGTTTTAGGGAAATTTGTGTTAACTGTAGAGGGCAATTTTACAACGATGGAACAGATGGAAAAGAGTGTCTGGGTGTAAGTACGACTATGTGGGTCTTACTGGACAGGCAGTTTGAGGATGAATCTCAGCTGTCAGAGGTTATATGACCTTGGGCAAGTCTCATCCTTTAGGACCAAGTAATCTATCAGGGCCTTTTGAGCAATGGCATTCCAGCACTAAATCGTAAAGCCCTCAAGGGCAGGGGTTGTATCTCTCTGCATTCCTGTTATTTAGCATAGCGCCCAGGGCAGAGCAGAGAGGTTAAGAGTGCGGACCCAGAGGGTACATGGACTTGGGTTGAATCCTCGCTCTGCCACTAGCTGTGTGAACATGGGCAAGTTCACTCCACCTTTCCAAGCCTCAATTTCCTCATCAGTAAGATGGGGACCAAACTAACACCTACCCTGCCTCAAAGTGTTGGAAGATTAAATAGGAAAAGGCAAGTGAAGGGATTAGATGATCAATCATATTTCCTCATAAAGATGATGAATCCTGAGCTTTGATCAATAAAAGTTTTATACACACATTTAATCCCGGTAACAAAATCTCAGGGCTGGAATCCAACCATCTCTCTGATGTTTCAATCTCCTCCTCAAAGTACCCACCAAGTAGCCAGTCGGTTGAAGCTGGCTCTCCCTTGTATATGTTCCCTGATCTGTCTGGGACTGTGCCTGAGCATTTTCCATCTTGGATGCTTTAACCCTTCCTTCGTATAGGAAGAGTTCATTACTGGACCCATCATCATTCTGGTCACTTTTTTCTAACTAATCATTCTATGCGCAACCCAAAGTGCTCATTTTTTATTATGCAAAGCTGTCAAGTGGATTATATAATGCCCAAACTGGTTTAGTATGATTAAGGGGCTATAGTCACTAGAGCTAGTGAAAGATTGAATATCTGGAGTTGAAAAAAAATTACTCTCAAATCCTTTTTTACACATTCTTTGGCAGGCAAGAGCTGACAGAGTAAGAGCTATAATTTTCCATGTGAGGCTCCAGAAAAACCGATAGAAACAGGTGAGATTCATTTGTAGTACAAGAACTATGGACTTTAATATTAATACATTCATTCAGAATGGAAAGTCACTGAGCCAGATAAATCCTGCCATCACTGCCTCTCACTAGCTCACCTGACTGGACTGCTGAAAAACAGAGACATTGTTTTTAACGGAGAGCAAGGTATCCTCAAATGTGTCACTGTCCCACCCACACCGAGACCACCCCTACGCCTTCCAGCCTTACTTCCTACTTTTGCTGCCAGGAGCAGCACCCAGGTAGACTTCCTCTTCCCTGTCCCCTGGCTGTACCTTAGCTCTCTGCTTCCTGGACTTCCCCAGGAACATCATCCTCCTCTCCTCTGCCTGAGCTCCAAGGGCCAGTGCAAATCCCACCCCAATCACAGGGAACCTTTCCTGTTCTGACTCCACCAACCCATTGGCCTTGAACACAGACTTGTGCCATTCATATATCCTTAGGTGTATTTGTCTTCTCTCAGGTCAGAGACCTCTACTCCTAGCCCAGGGCCTTGTACATAGTAGGTGTTCCAAAACACTTCAATTTATTCTTGCCAAAAATAGAGGGAGAAGAAGAAGGAGAAGCAGAACAAGATGGCCCGCAGAGAGTGCTCAAAACAGTTGCTCTGGCTATGAGAAAATGGAATGGAATTTGCGTCTTCCAGCAAGATCAAGAACCTAGCTTCTCTTTTTCTTCTCACCACAAAGTCAGGTCTATCTGGGCTTGGAAGTAGTCCTTTACATCCAGGGGAAGCCACAAGAGTTAGAGGAGAATAACAGACAGAAGGTGAAGATCGGCTGATGCCGTCACGGAGCGCCCTTCTTGGCTGTTGCTCAGTACTGTCCCACTCTAAACTGGAAAAACAATAGTACTGAAAATTATTCCAGTAGCAATACTATGGCAGTGTGCCCTACCCACACCTTTCTGCAGCTTAATGAACCCAAGTTCCAGTTTGATCCTTAGAGACTTATTTCCATTGCTTCCAAGCCCAGCAGGGAAGAGAAAGCCGTTGAGACCCAAGGGAGGGCTACGACAGGGATGGCTTTGTCAGGGCAGTTCTGGCTGCAGATATTTAAATGGAATCTCTTTTCCACTGGAGTCCATCTTTGGCTTTCATGTCTCTGCTTTACTCTGCTTTGGGCCCTTAAAGGGCAAAGTATTCCTACTTGGGCAAAGACCACCCCCAGAAATGGCAACGGGGCAAGGAGTCAGGCAGGCAGAGGCTGGCTCGCTCTCCCTCCCTCCACTAGCAGGAGTCCCTGTTTCTTTCTCTTCTGCACCTCCCCCCACCTTCCTCCTTCTCTTTCTCCTCCCATCTCATGTACATCTGATTCTCCTCTCTCTGTCTCTAAATCTCTCTTCCTTTCTCTTCTTCCCCCATTGTCTGTCTGTCTTTCCCTGTTTCGGGGTATGTGTATGTGTCTGTCTGTCTTTCCCCCCTCTAGGTAACATGCATGTGTGCTCCCCGTCTCTCTTCCTGTCTTTCTCTGTCTCCCTGCCTCCTCTCTTGTGTGGCTTTTCTGTAGGAGACCTGGACTGGGCGCCAGAAGACTTAGCTTCTGGTCCTGGCACTACCATTAACTAGCTGCTTGGTTATGGCCAGTGGTTATGGCCAAATTACTTTACATCTCTGGGCCTCAATTTTCTAGACTATATAGTCAGTCAGACTGGATGCTCTTCCAGGTCCTTGACAGCTCTGAGATTTTATCACTGAATGAAATGGAACTCAGCCGACCCAAGACCCACGAAGCAGTTGCTACTGTAAAACAGGAGAATCATGCTGGGGTGCCCAACAGCACAAGCACCAGGGGGCGCCTGAGTACCACTCAAAGATGATGTGACCCAACCCAGACAACACTGATGGAGGATGCACTCCATGCTAGGCAGGTAGGGTGCTAAGCCCTGTACCTGTATCTCATTCAGTCCAATGAGGTAGATACTATGACATTTCTATTTTAGAGGTGAGGAAACTGAGGCACCAGAGGTGGGATGACTTGACCAAGGTCATACAGCCAAGACTTGTCAGAGCGGGGCTGAAACCCAGGCCACCTGACTCCAGAGCCACGCTCTTATCTAAGTTCTATGTTGCCCCAGCCTCTGATGCTCGCTCACAAGCTTCCCACTGAGGCTGCTGAGTAAACCTTTCTGGATCCCAAATGTACTCAGGAGTCTTAGATCCAGATTACAGGGTTCAATCAATTCTCTCCTCTTCAAGACACCAACTCTGACTTCTCACGCTTCTGCCTATAACTGCTCCATCAATACTCTATTACCCTGCACGCTGACTGGCATGCTGTGGTAGACCTGCCCTCTCTATTTTCAAATGCGTATGTCTGTGCCATTCTAATCAACCAGGCATCTCACCAGAACCTTCACAGTGCTGGGCCCACTGCAGAGGCCCACGCTTGCTGACTAACTAATGAGCACTGGGATACTTGGTGAGCACTGAGGGTATGTCCCTGAGTCCTCTGCCTGGGTTGTAAATATCTGGGACCCTCAAGACTTTCATATCATAATTCCTGTACGCAGGCTCCAGCTACTCACTGGCAACTACTGGATGGATTGGGATGGAGGGATAAATGGCGTTCCCTTAACAGAAGCAGAAATTGGGGGTCCTCCAATGATAACTTCAGCTCAAGCCAGCAAATACAAAGAGAACCCCAGCTTCATACCAGACACAGCTAAGAGCCGTAAGGTGCAGAGGGAGGAAGAAGCCATGGTTTCTACTCTCAAGGAGATACCAGAATAGAAGAGATGAAACATGCAAAATCAAAAACAATAAACGTATAACGTTTCTTGGAGTCAGAAGACCAAAGTCCAAGTCTTTCCCTCTGACCCTTGAGTGGATTACATCCAGCAGCCTTCTGAAGCTCAGACACCTGTCGGGCACTAATGGTGGTTTGGGTGTCAGGGAAGCATTTGAGACCCATCACCAGGTTTGGTAGCTCTTGTTTTTCACATTTTTCTTTGAGCATCTGTCCCAGTGTCAAATACATGGTGAGAGAGAGAGCGAGCAAGTGGGACACTGGGTGAAGGAAGTCGTGTTTCAGAAGTCATATTCATACATTCTGAAAAGTACAAGGAAATTAACCATTCTGGGGAATTCAGTTTGAAAATTTCAAACCTCATCACATCCACTTCATAATCTGCTTGTTTTTCTTCAGTGCCAACAATGTGATTTCTACAGTAGAGATGAATTGATAGGGTCTTAATTCTAGAAATGCTCTTATTTTTAAGAGCATGACGTAGAATAGCCACCGGTGTAGTTTTACTACACTTTTTCCTAGCTTTAGTGTAGATGTCATGGTGGCCACAGAAAAGTCTGTAACTGCAGTGCCCAGATAGTCCAAGTGTGGATGTCGCGCTCCTGCTAGGGAGGTCTTTCACCCACCCTCCTCACAGCCCCGCTGCCCCTCTCCAGGGCCCATCCTAGTAGAACAGCCACGAAAAGAGAAGGAAGCTGCACGATCTGTAGCCAGATAATCTCTGTGAGTCACTCAGAGTTCAGTGATACAGTAACGCCCCCTCTGTGCGCCTCCGGAGGCTGGCACCTCACTTTGTCTCAATCACGGACGGACTCCGTGCTCTCCTGTGCTCAGGGATGATATATTTATCTGGACAGTTCCAGATGGCAGGAGTAGGCAATTGATTCATTTGCTTCTCCATTCCCAGCAGGCCCCACAAGGGTTTCAGAGCTGGGGCCAGCACACAAGCAGTGCCGGTCTCTCCTGAGGCGGAGGTGTCGCCTCTGATGACTCAATCACTACCCCAGCTGGGGGTGAGGGGTGGGGGGACTCTGCAAGGGAGTTAGGGCAGCCCAAGAAGGGAGGACACTGTGAAGGCCTACCTAGTCCTGGGACTGACTGCACAGCGACCCTGCACCCAGAGGGTGTCACAGCCAGTCACAGGATGCCCCGCTATCCCTCCATCCTGCCTCTGTCTCAGGACACCCAGCACCAGGGCCCCACAACAACAGCTGTGAAGGGAACCAATAGTCGGCGGACATGTCCAGTGGGCTCTCAATTTTCCATGTATATTTCCATACAGTTTTGGATTACACCTGGTCAATCACAGAAGGTATGGAAGGAGAGTGAAACACTTTTTATACGTATAATCTTGAAATTACACGGTGGCCACAGAAAAGTCTGATAAGACGAGTGCCCCAATCCCAGCCTCTCACGGTGAACCCCCAGGGAGATGACGCTAAGCCTCAACTTCAGTCTCCAGCTCCCTACTAGCACCCCCTCCCCCAGTGTGTCAGTTCTCAGAGCAAAGATCCCAGGGGCCTACTCAGAGACACAGAAAGTATAATGGGTTATTTCATCCAAAAAGGGCATTTGTGGCAAGACTGTCCTTTTATAGTCAGTAACATAACCATTTCTTTATTATTTCCGGTAAAGGAAAACGCTATGACTGGTATAATGCAAAAAGACAGATTAAGCCAGAAATAACCTCTAACCACGGAACATACAGTCATCAATAGCCCATGTTTTAAATCTGGTTTCCCAAGTACAATCCTGCCAAAGAATCCTTTAAGGTCCCTATATGCCACCACAGGCCAACTCTGGCAGGCCACCTGCATCCCTGATAGAGAAGTGAGCTCATTTTATGTGAGGGCCAACCCTGACAGAGCTCAGATAATCCCCCAGACCCTGAAGTTGTCCAGAAAGCTCATGCCTCAGTGAGGGTCAAGCTCTCCCCTCAGGAAAGCTATGTCACATGACTGCAGTTAACAAGTCGAGATGGTATTGGGGAGGGTGCAGCTGGGGCTGAACTGCCTCTTCCTTCCAATAAATCAGGTGTCCCCAGGCCTGATCACCTAGGTCGGGACTGCCTCCCTGGGATGGATGCCAGATGCGGGGAAGCAGCTTGTTACCTGCTGGACGTCCTGCTGGAAGACACAGAGCTGCAGCCGCTGGTGGAGCCGCACCTTGCGGTGCTGCCAGATGCTCTCGAGCCGCCGCTGGTGGTGCAGCACCTCGTGCACCACATCCAGCACCTGGTGCACTGCCTTGGAGTAGTTGGCTGTGGCTGTGAGGGACTCAGAATTCCCAGGACTCAGGGGACGCTGCAGCACATCCAGCAGTGCTTTGCCATCCTGGCTGACCTGCAAGAAGGAAAGAAGGTCCAGTCAAGGGAGTAGAGATGCACGCAGGGCACAGAAAGGCAAGGAGAGACTGTCCAGGGGTCCCCTGATTTGAGGCTGAGAATCTCAATCCTACCCAGACCCATGACAACCAAAGATGTGCCATCCAGAGCTGCCCTGGTGCCCAGCTCGCAGCCCAGGGGAGGGCAGGGCATCCCGGAATCCTGGGGGAGAGGAGCTGCCAGGTCAGCAGCCAGTTGTCTGTGAGACTCCTGAATCAAAGTCTCTTTCTCCTGTGAATTTTAGCCTCACAAGGGCAGGAACTCTGCCCTGTTCATCTTTCCCCATGTCTAGAACAGTACCTGGCATATGGTACGTCATAAACATTTTGACTGACTCACTAACCAGGTCAGGCAGCAGAACTTCTGTTCAGAAATGAAGCTGAACATGTGTCGGAAGCATAAACCTCTCTCCCTCTTTCTTCTTCACCTTCCTCGACCTGCTCTAAACTTCTAGATGGGCGACCAGAGGCAAGTTACTCAACCTCTCTGGGCCTCAGTTTCCTTGTCCGTAAAATAGGAATAGTAATGGTTTATACCTCCTAGAGTTGTGGTGATGATTAAATGAGTTAACACACATAGACCCCTTAGAATAGGGCCTGACATGTAGTTTTGGCTACCAATTCTATCTGCGTTATCATCATCCTCACTCTCTCCTGTCTTATTTCCTTTCTTTCATATTTATCCTTCTTTTGCTCTCCTTCTATACAACCTCTTTTTTTCTCCTGAAAGTGGTAACATCCCCATCTTTCCAGAACGTGCAGAGTAAGGGAGGGACCCTTAGATTGTGGACACAACAACCATGATCCTGGGTTCCCCAACACTCACCCTCAGTGCTGACAGTAGGGGGACATTCTCTGTCCTTCCTCATTGGAATCCTGGTGCAATTACAGGCACCAGTATTTCTGGAAAGTGGCATCATCTTATCAACATCTGTGGCCCTCCAGTGCTTGGCAGAGTACCCAGTAGAACATGCATCTTTCCAATTTAAAACAGTGGTGACTAGGGAATTGATAGGAATTTTAAGACCTCAAATTATTTGGTCAACAATGAAATCAAAGTTGGTTTGGAGTTGAAATGGTCTTTTCCTTCCAGCAAGATGGGGAAGGAGGTGTGCTCCCACCTCCAGCCTTATGATGATGAATGGGGAGTTGTTTGCTGAGCTCACAGCCTCCCCTCACCCCACCTTCACGTCCTGATAATAGCTTGTCTGGGGGTTCTGGAACACAGAGGTGACTGTCACTCCCTCTCCTCATGGGGCAACAGAAACGCATGTGGGGCTGGGGCATTATTAAGAAGAGTGCCGATAGAGAGTGCAGCTGACACAGGAGAGGAAACCTGGCTGGAGGAATATGGCCAATTCAGGTGACCACCACTATCTACCCCATCCCACCATGTCTGCCTCCATGATGTATTGCCAGGGTAGGGGGCAATGAAGAACCTTATAAATAATACAGAGGAAACGCCCTCCAGAGACGTGAATAAGACAAATATCCTACGGTCAAACCCAGGAGAGCTCTCTTCAGGGAATTCTGAGTAAATGCTGTCTTTTGTCCAGAGCAGGGTGATTAGAGATGGAGGGCCAAGTCCTGAAATCCATGGGAACATGGGTTCCAGTCCTGTGCCTCAGTCCACATCTGTAGGAGGCAGGGGCAGCCCACTGACCTCTGAAGTGGGCTTGGAGCGAACGTCTACACCCCACAATGCTCGGACCTGAGAACAAATTGGGAGAATACTGTCTTTCTATATAATAACACTCACACCCTCAAGTGTGAAGTGTGTTACTATAATACTAATCTCATTTGTACTTTCTATTTTTGTATTTTACAAGGAATAAATTTAGAGACTCTTGACCTAGGGACAGAGGTACAATTCTCGTATAAGAGAAAGCCTCGGATCAGAGCTGATGAGATCATATTTGGCTCACAAGCCCTCCTCTCTGCCTCCTATAATGACAAAGCTGTTACGATTTTTTAGCAATTATTACTGTCAGGCACTGGGCCAAGTGCATTACAGGCATTATCTTTATAACCCTTCAAACTACAAGCAGGTGTTATCACCTTCATTTCACAGAAGAAAAAACTGAGGCTTAGAGTGGGTAAGTACCTTGCCTGAGGTCACACAGCTGGTAAGGAGAGCCAGGATTCAAACTCAGTTTGACTGTGGCAAAAACCCTCACTCTCACCCTTGGTTCTTTGACTTCAACATGCACCAAATTCACCTGGGGTGATATTAATTAAAATGTAGTTTCCAGGTCCTACTTAACACTCTGATTACCAGTCTGAGATGGAACCCAGGAACCTGAGCCTCTAACAAGCACACCTTTAACAAGACCACCTGAGGCAGGTGGTCCAGGAACCCACTCTGACAAACACTGCTCTGACTTTGCCCCAGAGGAAAGCCACGGGCTGGATGTGAACGCACTCTCCCCTCCTTGCCCAGCTTCCTTCCCCAGCCCATCTCTTTACATCCCTCACATCTCTCCCTCAGAATTCTTGCCACTTAAGTAAGTGGTTAGTGAACCACTTGCTCGCGTTATGTTCACACCGATACACCTATGTGCCCCTCTCCTTTCACCTTGAAAGGAACGTCAAGACAATTTTTCCTGTTCTCAACTTTGTACCATGCTCCCAGCCTTTGATTTTTTTCAGTGGAAGGGTCTTTTAGAATGTCTGCATTTCCATGGCAGCCTCTCGCTCCTGCAAACACCGTCTCTACCCGGTGGTGTATTTTCCTCTGGACCTTCTAGTGAGAAAATTAGTAATTTTTGATGAGCTGCTTCATAAAAGGGGTAGTAGGGCTAGTGTGAACACGCCAGCCAAACAGCAAACTGCAGAGGAGCACAGGGCTGCTTTCTTATATTCCTCCCTCAGAGGAGACAGTCCGATCTTCACCATAGGATGAGACAGGTGTAGGGGGGCGTGTGTCTGTGTGCATGCACACCAAGGTAGTGCCTGCTGATGACCGCATCTTTTCTGCTTCCTGGCTGTCATTCACAGATCAAGGACCTTAAAGATGTCTCCAAAGAGAGAAAAATGGCCTCTTTTCTTTTCAGTTCCACCAAGGATATTTCACAGCATCAGGCCAGTACTCTTGCCACCCATCCATATGCCCAGGACCCATGGGTGTCCTATTCATTTCTCACCTCCGTGTAGGCCTGGGTCACCTGCTCATACAAGGACTGGTGGTGATGGATTGCCAGCTCCAGGTCCTGCATCTCGGACGGCAGGCCACCTTCACTGCACATCTTGCACCAGGCATCCACTCCCGACAGGAACTGGAAGGAGATACCAGCTGGGTCAGTGTGGGAGCACTGGGGGTGGGCAATGGGCAGATGGTGTAGAGATGGTCAGACACCTTGGGAAGAAGCATCAGGACCTCTGGAGGCCTTCAGAGATCACTGCAGAGAGTGGAGTTTTTACTTTAATTCTACAAATACTAACTCCATGTAAGAAGTCCGACCCAGTGCCTGTTTAGGAAGTGTGGCTTCCACAAACAAAGATGGCTATTATGAAACTGCTGGGGGTGGGAGCCATCTGTGTGTTCAACAGGCTATATCCACACATTGACTATAAAATACAGGTGTGGAAACAGCTCACTACATTACGTGTATATGTCAGAGTTTCTTGTCCCGTGCACACTCATGGGCACATGTGAGGGGCTGCGTGTAATATAACGGGATGTTTGCACACACATCCTTTCTAGTGTGTACACTGAGTTGTGAAGAGAAGCAAAGAACACCTCATACATGACCCTCAGACACCCCAGGGAACTTGCAGAGATCATTCCCACAGGGGATGGGGATTAACACTCAAGAAGAACCCCGCTGCTGGGTCAGTAGCCTTAGGTGTGGGTGAGGGGAGGGGCAGCTTAGGGGGAGAGGCTATACTGTGCCAACAGTGGCAGTGGCTCCTGGGATGTGATACACAGATATGGATCTTGACAGACATTAAATTATTTAAAAATTAAAATTAACAACTGTGGAAGACTATGGGTCTCCACGCTCAAAGGGTGAGCTAACTGAAATCACTCGGATTTATTGAGTGGAAAAATACACCTCTAAAATGCAAATAATTCTTCACCCAAAAGTCTGGAGTGGTTCTGTCTGTGATTCCTCTCGCCTGGGTGCACAGCTCCATTTAAATTAATTGCCTAAATACCTTTTTATCTCATTGCCTAGAACAGCCCATATGAGGACGATAAAGAGCTGCCTAGATAAGTGCATTGAAAAAATTGCCTTAAATCCATTGTTTGGCATGTTTCTTTTCCCCCAGCTATAAAGAAGCATAGTTTATGAGTTTCCCTGAAGGACTGGTAATACCTGAGGAAATTGTATTAAAAAATAGATACAAATAAAATTGCTTCTCATCCAAACTAATCCAAGTCAGGAAACATCAATAAAAGTTGACTCCTCCAGTTGCTGCAACTGCTTGAGTTCTAGTCTGCTGGCTGTTGTGGCTGATTTTTCATTCTGTATGTCTTTATCACATTAGGCCATCTCTTAACAATTCTGGAAGAATGCTGGGTGTCATCCAGTATCAGACTGCATGTACTTGCTCACATCTCAGAAGATTCTTTGCTCTGCCAATAACCATTTTACAGAGGAACCTGAAAGCAACTTGACATTCGTAGGGGGACCGCCTCTACAAGGCCCTTGGGACTTCTCTGTAATACTCTAACAGGAGTCCTACAGCAGATCCCACAAAATGGTCAGCTCAAGGAGAGAGAGACAAAGAGACAGAGAGGGAAGCATTGAGTCTCCCTTGACAATCTTGATGAACCCTGAATAAAGGGTGTAAGCAATAGGGTTGAAGAAAGAACAAGAGATTAGACACGAATATTCTCATGGCCCTAAGAATGAACCAGTCACTATCACTCACTACCACCATCACCCTTAAAAAAAAAAAAAGGGCTAGAATCCTCTCAATACGTAGGGCTGCCCCTGACTTATGACACGGTATTTCACTCTTTGGGAAGGTCTCAGGTGGAAACAGACACAGGTGGAGGAAACACAGAGATGCTAGGATACCATGTTGAACAAACACCTACAGTAATAATGTCTACCCCTTAAAAAGCACACTAGGCACCTTATGTGCCCCATCTCTAATCCTTACAATAGCACTGTGAGCTTTATGACTGTCCCCACATTGATGAGGAAACAAGCTCAGAATGGTAAGGTGACTTGCCTAAGAGTTAATGATTAGAACTTACATGTGTCTGGCCTCAAAGCCTAGACTCTTTCAATTATCCCATGTGCCTTCCATGTAACAGAGGGAGAAGTAACAGAGGGAGAGATTTAAGGTATGATCTGGTGTCTGACTCTCCGTTATCTGTGAGCTACCCAAATGTCAGACAAAGAAAGAAATTTAAAGGTTCAGACCACAGGCTTCAATGTTAGACACACCTAGGTTGAAATCCTAGCTGCCCATAGATTGTGTGATTTTCACAGTTGTGTGTTAGAAAATGTTTAATAACCAGCATATATATGTATACATATATATGTGCATGTATGTTTGTGTGTATGTACACATAAAGTATATATACAGTGTACTAAAAATTTTACTGATATAAAGGATGTATAGCACATAATTTACAAAGAATAATAACAGATAAAATGCTCCTTATAATAAATTCCATTTAGCCAGTTGATTCTCACAGGATGCTTTTGTCTGCAAACGACAAATTTATATAGTTCCAACACAAAAGCTGGTTATATTTTCACTTATGTTAAGGTGTAAGACAAAAGTGAAAAATATCTGAAGACCCATGTCAGAACGTTACTTCTTCATCAGTGATGTGAGTGATTTCTTTGCTGAATGGAATAATAGTGTTTGAATATCAGAAGAATATTTCCTCAATTTTGTGTGCTATTCACAATGTAACAGCTACAGAGAGGACACATTTTTAAGTTTAGTCTGCATTTTTAAATATTTTCTCCTTCATTGCCTTAAGACTTTATAACAATCAATGAAATAATAAATCAAGCCCTGGTTTGTAGCATTTGCTGACTTCCATGGTGTAAAATGTCCACCTTGGTCTATTTCAAGCTACCCACGTGACATCACAGAATATGGAGTTGGGAAGAGATGATCAGTAGCCCACACTGTATAGTATTTGCACCATAGAGATAAATAGATATAAATAACCTCAAGAACATAGGTAATAGTAAAATGTAGTAAAATAATTGGGAGCGATGGGTTTTGAATATTTATTACCTTTGCTTTTAATATGACATAGTTAATGTAAGTTTATATAATTTAATTTTAAGTAATGGCTATGTTTGACAACTAACTCACAAAATGCCTGAAAATTTAAGTTAGCTCTCCATGAGCTGGTTGGAGCAGCTCCAACCACTGGATCTTAGGCAGCTCACTGAATCTCTCCGAGCTTCAGTGCTCCTCTCTGTAAAAGGGGTTAGTAATGTCACTGGCCAATGTCAGTAAAAGAATGGCAACAAATTATTATTATTTCCATCCATTTTATTATTATTACATTATTACTATCCATAGCAAATGCTTCACGTAAAATTAGCTTCCCCCTGCTCTCAGCACTCAGTGATCAATTTAGTTTCCCCTCTTTGGTCTATGCTCAGGGAATACAAACTAAGCAGAGAGTCAACACACACATGCACACACAACACTAAAGTGCCAAGCAGAATATAAACAGGCTCTGGGTTCCTCCTTGTTTGGATGTTAAACAAACCACCATGACTTACCAATGTTTCTTTGTGTACACAGGGGCCAGGAAAGTGGTGGAACATGGGGTATTGCTGCAACTACTCAGAGGGTCTTCAGTGTTTCAAAAAGAGAGGAGGGGCTCTCTACCGAATGCGTATGCACACCCACCCTGCCCTTCCCCTGCCCATCCACCCTTCCCACCAACAGCAGCCACAGCAGTTCCCTAGGCCTCACCTGCTCAGCCTTCTGGTGGAATACCGCAGACATGGCAAGGATGGTGCTGCGTTCGTCCAGGGCAGCTGCAAAGCTCTTCCACTCCTGGTCCAGCTGCGTGGAAATCTGCTTGATTTGCTGTGAGGCATAATGACCAGCCTCAGAGAGGCGGGAAGCCACGGACATGATGCGGTTGATGTTGACATAGGCATTCTGGGAAGCAAAGGAGAGGGAGTGCTTAGTGGGGCAGGCTGAAGAGGTGTCCATTGAGTACTTTTGCGGTGGGTGAGTATTTGGGGAAGGAGGCTACCCAAAACAAAAAGTATGAGAGAGGCTGGTATAGGCCACACTCGTGCATCCATTTTTGGCCCAACAGAAGTCTTTGTTTCTGACATAAAATTTCAATAGATAGCTGGTACAGTAACTGAGACCTTTCATTCTGGGGACCAGCATAGTCTTTGTGCCAACTATTAACGCACATGAATGCAGTCACTATACATGGAATCCCTTAGTAATCCTCACAATCATGTTATGAGTTCATGCCAAGGTGACAGCATGGTACTTCAAATTACTCTCTGGAAGCAACGGCTCAGACTAGGACAAAAGCTGGAGAAGGCAAAGGCACCTCTCTTGCTCAGGACAGAGCTGTACCCAGGGCATCACTGCTACCTACAAAAGGGCAGCGGTACTCATCAAAGAGGGCGAAGGGCACATGTCACAGGATAACTACACATCTTCCTATCACCAAGTGAAGACTTTGCCATCCCCGCCTCCTCCCCATCCCCCGCAAAAAGCTGGGGCACTGACCATCAGTCACTTTAAATAAAGAGAACATTTGAAGCCACAACATTTTCCCATGCTAAAAATAAGACCTGTGGAGCCCTTTCTCATCCTTGCTTGACTTAGGAAAATTTCTGCACCTGACCCCAAAAAAGTATCTGTGGGTACCCCTAAAAAGCATCATCGGTGGGGCTCTCCTGGCCCTGCTGACTCCTTTTATCTTTTGTTTTGTTTACACTCATTTCCATCTTTGATTGCCAATTAAAAATTCCTGACATGTGTGTAGTTTCCTACTAGGCCAGCAGAAAACTCTCCAGGAAGGAACAAGACAAAAGAAAAACCTCACAAACACAAGACAGTACTGAGCATGGTTATTTTTAGCTGCTACCTCCAAGTAACTGTCTGAGGTGTCAAAACAATCAAGTAATATTGTGGCAGCCACGGGGAGCTTTTCTGAACCACACAATGTCTGCCCGAAGAAGGATTAGGTGGCAGGTGGCTTGCACACCTTCGTTCTTTGTTACAAATCTCCTCAAATGATGATAAATACTCTTCAGCTATAGCATTTTCTCTTGCTTCTATTAGCTCAGGAGTAGTTCATTAATATTGGATCAGTTTAATGAAGGTTCTTTATTTTTCTTTCCCTCTTCCCTCGTGGTCCCCATTCATCTTCGCTGTTCCCGACATCAAGTACTCCATCCCAAACCTGAGCCAGGTTGATAAGGTTTCTCTTCACTTAAAAGGTCTCTGTGGAAGTTTAAAAGGTGAAGTGAAGTGCTTGAACACAAATCCATCCTGATGTCTAATGACCCCCACGTGTAATCTCTTTCTTTAGTCTGGCCTGAGACCTTTCTGACGCAGTCCATTTCTTTAATAAAGCTAGAACATTATGACTCTTGTTATTTGAAACAACTATCCTTCAAAGATTCAAGAATTATTACCAGCCCTGCCTTCTGAGTTAGGACATAAATTCTACTTAAAATTAAACTCTATTTATAAAATGGATAGAAAAACCAACTCTGCGCTTAGAAATAAAGGGAAAGAAAAGGGAGGAAAAGAGTAGGTACTGATTTCAATAGTTCTGTCTTCTAAGGGAATAACATTTAGAAATTCCCCTAAATTTCCTGCTTGTGCCATTGTCTTATTTTGGGTTCCCACTAAAAGAGACCCTGAGACAAGGATTTGGGGCAAATCATCAATTTGGGTGTGATCCCAGGAAGGGAGTGAGGAAGTCAAAGAGGAAAGGGAGGAAAATGAATACAGGATGTGTTCATTGATGGGGTGCTGCATGAGCGACCAGGTGTCATTCCTACTGAGACCATTGGAGAGACTGTGTAGAAAACACCACTGAGCTGTCCTCTGGGAGGTGAGGAATCTAGGGTATTTATGCACCAAGTCTCATGGCTCATGGTTGAAGGTCCCTCTTGGAGTAACTCCCTGGCATCTCTAGCCCGACCGACACACAGGTCAAGCACACACTCCCCAGGTCAGAGAGTGACCATGGGCAGAGAAACCCAGAAAGCTGTCACTGTACATGGGAACCATCTGCAGATGATCTTCAGGGTGGGCTGAGGGGATTCGGGTGGGACGTTGACAGCGTCTGATATAGCTGTTCTTCCAAACTGGATTCAAATCCTGGAAATCCCCCCTCCCCCCGACATTTATCCAGATCTATATAGGGTCGTTGGGTTTTCCAGTCCTGTGAAAGCCCTTGTGTGCTTTGGCCAGATGGGAAGCAAGAAAAGCAGTAAGAGCAGGGCACTAGCCTGTCCCTCATGGACATCTTATGGATGCCCAGCCCTCTGTCATCACCACCTGTTTACATTCTCTCCCCACAGGAAACACAGGGAGGCGTATTTCTGCTCACTTTTAGGAAGAACTCTCTAGCTATTAGAGATGTCTAACTGCCTCTGGAGGCTGTTAACACCTTGTCACTCATTCAAATATTTACGGAGAGCGGGCCAGGCTCTGTGTTGGGGGCTGTGGGAGATCAAAGAAGAATGAGACAGAATTCCTGCCCTCAGGGTCTCACA